>NC_092141.1:19150652-19256056 GCF_043159975.1 Macaca nemestrina
GTCACAGAGGCAGGGAGCACAGGCATGCGCCTCCTCAATCTCCCTCAGCCCCAGCCGGAGCCCCCTGAGCACGGGTGGAGCGGGCGGAGTGGGCCCAGCCCCAGCGCCTGAGCTCTAGGCTGGGCTTTGGGCGAGCCACACCTGCATTCTGGGTCTCAGTTTCTTCATCTGTCCAAAGGAGAAGGTGGACAAGATGTCCAAGGCCCTTCGTCTCTGATGTTCCTGCCGAGGGACCCCAACTCCTGTTCCCTGCCCGGTGCCCGGCAGAGCCTGTCTGGGCAGCTAGCACATCTCATTGCGCCCACGGGTCTGGGAGAGGAAGTGCTGGTGGCCGCCCTCTCCCTGCCTCCCCACAGGGCTCCTGCCTCACAGGTGCCAACAATAGCCTGTGGCTCCTGACACCCACAACAGCTGTTTCCTAGCCTTCCTGTGACCACAGAACCACTCTTGAAGCAGAAGTGCCCTCGCAGGGCGAGTGGGTAGAACAGGTCTCCACAGAGGTGCCTGGGGAGGAGGGGAGGGGCAAGACGGGCTGGCCTGGTTCCGAACATGGTGGGAAATCACGGGTGCACAGGCCTGGCTTCTGCAGCAGCACCTCTTCAGGGGGCCCTGACCAACGTGTCCTGACCCCTCTCCCGGACGCGTCCTGACCCCTCTCCCCGACGTGTCCTGCCTCAAGCCACCGTGTCTCCTACATGCTGTTCTCCTTGCCACCTGCCCATTTTGCATCTGCCCAGACAACTCCTACCTGTCCTTCAAATCCCAGCTCCAGTGCAGCCCCAGCCTCCCGTGTCGTCACTCTGACCCGTCTGGGTTGAGCGTGTATCACTCGCGAATTTCTTCTCAGGCACAGCAATGGAGTCTCCCCAAGGACTGAGTCCCAAGAGTGGGTAAGAGGGGACAGTTTCCAACCTGCACATGACAAGCCTTACAAAGAGAGAGCAGAGAGGTGGCCATATTCTCCCTCCTCACTATGCTGCAGGCAGGTGGAGGACAGATACCCCCAAGCCTGCCCCAGAGCCTGGAGCCCTGAAGCAGCCATAGACACTGTGCACACTGCAGACAAGTCCCTAGGCCTATCTGAGAAGTGCAGGGGGTGGAGACAGTCTCTCATCTTGGGGCTCGATATTCTCCAGCTCTGATGGCAGATGCCCAGGCAGTGGCAGTGCGGGCTCCGCACCCGCTGGCTCCAATCTCAGCTCCTCCTGGGAAGCTGCATGGCCGTGGGCAAGTACCTTTGTTTCCTCACGGGGACAGTAACAATCCCCACCCACAAGGTTGTTGGAAATTACAGTGAATTCATGCAGGTGAAGGCCCAGCATGGGATGCACAAACAGCAGCTGCACGGACCCTCCTCGTCCTCCCACTAACCCAAGTCCCATCCCACCAGACCCACGGCTCCCTCTGGGGTGAACAGGCCAGGAGCGTCTCACTTCCCTCCGGGTCAGCTGAAAGGCTGTAAGTGACGTGTCAGGGCTGCTCACAGGAATGCAGCAGACTGTCCTAAAGGTTGAGGTGGTGGCCATGATGACCTTGGATTCAACTTCCACTTACGGCCATAATGGAATGACAGAGATGGAATTTACCCTCCTGCCTTAGCAATAAAAAACCCGGATAAAATCTATGATGCCACGGACAACAGGCTTCAATCAGCACAGCGATCCCTGAGAGAAGAGGAACAAACCAGCTGAACCCCAGGATTGCCCCACTACTTCCAGGCTGCAGCACAGGGAGGGGCGCCCCTGTGGCGTCTCGTGGTCTCCCTGAGTTGAGGAGACAGGGTTCACTCTGAGTGTGGCAGCTAGGATTTGCAGGACGGAGTGCCACAGGGGAGAGAGTTGCACAGAGTGAACTCCAGAGACCTGCAGAGGGTCGCCCTGGAGTCTTCGGCTGATGGCCGAGCAGCACCCGAACGTGAGGAAACTACTGAGGCTGAGAAGGGAACCACCGGAAAGGGGAGGCTGAGCAGAGAACCACCAGAAGGGGGCGGCTGGAACAATCGCTGGTGCTCACGCAGGACCAGGAATAGTGTATGTGCCCCCAGCCAGAATAGAAACCCCTCCTAACACACAGGGCCTGCAGGGGGGTCCTCAGAAGGATACTGCCTCAGCAGTGGACAAATAAGTCCTAGACCAGGCATAAGCAAACTTCCTAAAGAACCAGAGTGTAGATATGTGAGGCTTTGAGGGCCATATGTTCTCTGTCACAACTACTCAAATCCGCTGGTGTAACACAAAAGCAGCCAAACAAAGTACATAAATAAATGTCTGTGTTCTACTGTTTATAAAAGCCGGCAACAGGCCCAGGGTCCATAATTTGCAACTCCTACCCTGGAGTGAAGTCGGCTCTGGACCTGCCTAATAAAGCTTGACAGGAAGCCACAAAAGCATTAAATTGTTTCCAAGTAACGTAACTGCATCTCAGGACAAGGATCCAAAATATTTAAAGGAGAAAACAAAACAAACAAAAACTACAAGCAGCCCACAACATAAAATCCAACATGCCTGGTATCCAATTAAAAATTACCAGACATACAAAGAAACATGATGCACATGAGAAAAAAAAAAAAACAACAACAATCAAAATCAACCAAAAAATGACACAGATGTTAGAATTGGCAAACAAAGACATGAAAACAGTTAAAACTGTGTTCCATGTGTTCAAAAAGTTAGGTAGAGATGTGGAAGATTTTTTTTTTAGCCAACAAATCGAAATTCAAGAGGTGAAAATGCAACATTTAAGATTAAAAATATAATAGGTGGAATTAACTGATTCGACACTATAGAAGAGAAAATTAGTGAACTTGCAGACATGTAAGTAGAAACTATCCAAGATGACACACAGAAAGACTGAAAGAACATAATCACAGCATCAGCAAACTGTGGGTCAACTTCAAGCCATCCAATATATGTGTAATTGCAGTCTCAGAAGGTACAAGGGTTGGGAGTGAGGGAGAGACCAAAAATAAATAAATAAATAAATAGGAAAAAAATGGCCAAAACACTTCTACCATTTGATTAAAGACTAAATCCAAGGCCGGGCGCAGTGGCTCATGCCTGTAATCCCAGCATTTTGGGAGGCAGAGGCAGGTGGATCACATGACGTCAGGAGTTTGAGACCAGCCTGGCCAACATGGCAAAACCCTGTCTTTACTAAAAATACAAAAATTAGCAGGGCATGGTGGCATGTGACTGTAATCCCAGCTACTTGGGAGGCTGAGGCAGGAGAATTGCTTGAACCAAGGAGGTGGAGGTTGCAGTGAGCCGAGATTGTGCCACTGCACTCCAGCCTGGGCAACAGAGTAAGACTCTATCTCAATTAAAAAAAAAAAAAAAAGACTAAATCCACGGGTCTCGGAAGCTCAATGACTGCCAAGCAGAAGAGACATGAAAAAACTATACCAATGCACATCATAATCAAATCACTTAAAGTCAATAACAAAGACAGCCTTAAAAACAACCAGAGAAGAAGACAACTGCATGTCAAGGAACAAAGTAAGTGGCCTTCTCATCAGAATCACTGCAAGCCACAAGACAACAGGCAATATCTTTAAAGCACTAAATGGAAAAAGAAAAAAAAAAAATCAACTTAGAATTTTATACCCAGCAAAAATACATTTCAAAACAAAAGGCAAACTAAAGACTTTTTCAGATACAAAAAAGCTGAGAGAATTCATTACTAGCAGACCTGCACTCCCTCCTCCAGCCGCAACCCCGTCCTCCAGCAGCACGGTTTGGACAGACCTAGCTGCAGCACCTCAGTTTTTCTATGCTCATGACATGATCCTACTCCCTCTCCCCTCCTCCTCCCCTGCAGGCGGCTGGCAGGATTAGTGAGATGCCATCTGAAGAGGCCCAAGGAGGTTCTCTGGGTTAGGAAGGCCTCCTAGGATCCCTGGGTGGTGCTCCCTGCCACCTCCTGGCAATCTCCAAACCAGTTTGCCCATACAGTGGCTCTGAAAGCCTGTTACCGAGAGGACTAGTTTAGCTAACAGTCTCATCTTGCCTCCCAGGGTAAAGGGAGTCTGTGTACTTGGTAACAAATGCTGACCCCAGCCAGAGCAAGGATAATTAGGTCAACCAGCTGGCACGCATACAGGTGTCCCTTTTCTGGAGACAGGGAGGGGTGGTGATGGCCACTCCCGTTTTCCAGAGGGGGTGTCACTGTCCCAGTGCCACCCTGTCAACTAGTGGCAGAGGCCTCCTGTTCCTAGGCTTTTCTCCTAACGGGGGACCCTGTGTCCATTCCAAGCTCTGAACCCACCCACAGCCTCCCAGAGCCCACCTCAGCTCCTGAAACAAATACCTGACCCTCAGCACTGTCTGGAAGGTCAATGCTTGGGCCTCCCTGGCTCTGCCATGCCTCCCCTGGGTGGTCTGTGGCGGGTCACTTCCCACTCTAAGCCTCAGTTTCTCTTCTTGGTAACACGGGGAGTGAAACTGGATGAACTCTGAGGTCCCGTTCCCCTCTGACGTTCATCAGCTCTGTGAACACCTTCCCCACCGACTGTTAAGACTGAAGCCTCATTAAGGCCAATTAAAGGAAGATCAGGCCTTCTGAGCACCAAATGGCTGCAGTGGGTCGGGGTCAAGAAGCCCAAGCTAGTCATGCCCAGAGCGCTCTGACCAGGAGGCTCTGCCTAGCCCAGTGGCATGGAGGCACTACCCTGAGTCTCCTACCTCCCCCAGACGGACATCAGCTTCCTTGCCACGGCTCAGGAATACTGCAGAGACAAGGGGCTGGCAGAGCTTGGAGAAAGGCCATGAGGTGACCAAGGCTATTCCCTGTGGATGAGGCAAAAAGGCAAGATCCTTTCCCGCTGGCTGCAAGGAGCCTCAGAATCCTCAGAGCTTCCAGGCTTGCAGGCACAGGATCCAGCCAACCAGACCATCCCATGTGGGCAGCAAATGGCACCAGCTGAGAATTTTCAAACAGGAAAATCTCAGAACCACCGATTCAAAAGCCTTTAAAACCTCAGCTTCTCAGGGTCCAAGAGCAACAGACACTGGGGACATCAAGCATCCTAATGCCCCAGAAAGCCTGGCTTGGAAAGGACTTGCCCAAGGTCACAAAGCACGCCAGAGCAGGGTTGAGGCTTCCAGGCCACCTGGTGCCCACATGCTCTCTGCTGCATTCCACTGAGCCCCTGCTTGAACTTCTGCCAGGACAGCGAGCTCACCACTTCCACCCCCAGACTACTCCCAGAGAGAAGCTCTCAGGACAGGAGTGAGGAGTGAAGGTGGAGGAGGTGAGGGGAGAGATCTGGCATCTACCAATGCCAGCTCCATGCCAGACACAGAGTGTTTTACACACCCCACTTTTTCCCATTTAAATCTCACGATGACTTTATGAGGCAGGTGTTAGCTGTTAGCACCACTATGACACGGAGGAGGAAGGAACAGAAGGTCAGAGAGGCCAAGCAACTATCTCCGAGCAACCACTAAAGATAACACCAGAGCTGGGGCTCATGCCTGGGTCCCAGTAATATGGACGCCTGTCTTCCCACGACCCCACGTGGCATTTAACCTGGCAAGGTACTCGAGGCCAGGGGTCATTCAGACCCTTAAAGGGGACTAGGACAGCCCACCCAGGCTAGGGCCTGCCAGGCTGGGGCCAACGTGGGCCATGGCACAGGGCGAGACCCCATCTTTCTCCCCAGCTGCTCGCGAGGCAGAGGGTAGCTCAGTGCTTTTGGATGCTCCTGTCTATCACTACTTCAAGACAAGGCCTGATCCCCATTTTACAAGTGAAGAAACTGAGGTCCAGAGTCCTGCAGCATGCGAGTGGCTAAGTGGGACCAGTACCCTCTGCTGGCCCAGGGGCCAGGACCCTCAGCTTTAGGGAGACCCTCTCCAACCAGCGAGACCCAATCCAGGTTCAGCCACACCTAAGACCTTTGGTGTAACCTTATGAAGGCCCCAGCCGACTCTGAGCCTCAGTTTCCCCAGCTGTGATATGAACATGACGGTAGGCCCTGGCTCTTGGGGTCGTGGGAAGGAGGCCAACCCGGTGGCTGAGCAGCTGCCTCTCCCACTGGATTGCCCAGACGGGCAGGCACTCTCTCCTTAGAGCTCCTTCCTCGAAGGGCTGCTCCCGACTATCCTGAAACTCTTAATTAAGACGAAAGCGCCGCGGGGAAGGGAGACTTTGGAGCGCACAGGAGTTAACACCTGGGATTCCCTTATCAGATGGTTCCCCACCCACTCTCTGACCTGTGGTGGGAGCCTGGGCCAGCCTGTGGGCCCCCCAAGGAGCCAACTGGGCTACCTGTGGCCTCTGGCAGTGTGGGGAGCTGTCCTGGCACTGCCCCGCTAAAGGATGCAATGAGTGGCCTTCCTCCTGGTCCCCAGGCCACAGAGCTCACCCTGTTCTTGTGAGTCCCCGTCCCAGCTCTCCTCCAGAGAGCCCAGTATTTAGCTGCCAAGGAGTCTCATGAAAACGCTTTTACTGCCGGGCACAGTGGCTCATGCCTGTAATCCCAGCACTTTGGAAGGCAGAGGCGGGTGGATCACAAGGTCATGAGTTTGAGACCCACCTGACCAATATGGTGAAACCCCGTCTCTATTAAAAATGCAAAAATTAGCTGGGCATGGTGGCGCACGCCTGCAATCCCAGCTACTCAGGAGGCTGAGGCAGGAGAATCGCTTGAACTCAGGACGCGGAGGTTGCAGTGAGCAGAGATTGCACCACTGCACTCCAGCCTGGGCGACAGAGCAAGACTCTGTCTCAAAAAGGAAAAAAAAAAAAAAAACGCTTTTACTGTCCTGAATCAGTAAACAACAGGATCCAGCAGCGAGGCTCTGGTGCTCCCATGCAGGGGTAGGGCTCAGAAGGAACAGTGACACTGCTTCTCCAGGGAATGGGGGGTGCTCAGGGCCTGCAGACTGGGGATCTGGGCCCAGTCCCTCCAGATATCAGTTCTGTGACCTCGGGCAAGTTATTTGCCACCTCCGGGCCCCACCAAGCCTCAGTTTCCTCATCTGCAGCACAATGGCGACAACACCTACTTTCCAGAGTTGTGGGGAGGATTACACAGCACGGTAAAGTGCCCGCTCAGCACCTGGCACGGGGTTGGCATTTAGTAAGCGCCTCATTAAGCTGCTTCTATTCTCCCAGAGCCAAACTGTGGGCCAGGACTTCAGCGTGTGAAGGCAGGGGCCTGACAGAAAAAATGTGGGGTGAATCAGGCATCGTGAAACCTGGGTTCGACTTTATTTCTCTGGGTCTGTTCCCAAGCCCTGGCCTGGCATGCAGAGATCAGCGTTCTGGCCCTGGCCACCGGCGCCTCACCCTCCCTCAGTTTCCTCAGCTGTGAAATAAGGAAGGTGTGATCCATCCCTGCTCCTGGGGCTGGTGAGGGATCCTGCTAGGGCCCCCATGCCGTGTCAGGTTGAGGGGGGCTCAGCACCTGCTGGAGGAACCAGCTGGAACATCTACATCCAGCTCTCTCTGAGGGAGCCCCAACCCAGCCCAGCCTCACCCCCTCTCAGGCTGCAGCCGAGCGAGGCCGGGGCTCGCCCCTCCCAGGCGTGATCCTACAGGCCCGTCCTCTGGTATGCAGTTGGAACCCCACAGCAGGTTTTTCCCCAGATAAATCATGGCTCCTGGGGCTGGGGGAGGGGCAGGCAGTGACCTTCCATCTTGGAGTTGGAGCCCACTAGGGCTGGAGGTTAGGCTCGGAGGGCACAAGGTGCTGGGAGTGAGACCCGGGACCCACCCGCCTCTTGTCCCAGGAGAGTCTAGGATCGCAGGGCAGCAAGGTATCAGGGCTGAAGGGGCCCCTAACAGTCTTCAAGACCTGTACCCATTTTACAGATGGGATGGCCGGGGCTTGGAGAGGAGCTGGGGCTTGTTCCAGGTCACACAGTCAGGCGGAGGCAGAGCACGGACTTTTGGCTCCTAGTCCTGCCGTCCGCTAGTTCCATTCTAATCATTTGGGAACGGGGGGGTGGGGGCAGGAAGGGGGGACTGACAGCAGTCCTGACGGGAACACAGCCGCTCCCCTGAGTGCTGTGTCACTTCCCTGCCCCAGGGTCTGCCTGTTGTGCTGACAACAGGTAAGGTGAGTGAGGAGGCGGCGGGCTGGGCTGTCCTGACTCAGCCCCAGCAGCCCCAGCCTGAAGCTCCCGGTGGGAAGGGGCCAGTGTGTGGCGAGGGGGCCCAGGCAGAGGGATCCCCAACCCAGGCAGGGGGCAGGCAGAGTTCTCCCCACACCATACCAGAGTGAGAAGGGGAGGCGGGAGCAGGGGCACGAAAGATGATTCATGGGGAGAGATAAGGCAGGGAGCGCTCCCGGCAGGCAGGCGAGCAGACAAAGAGCACCGTCAGCATCCATCAGCGTCCCGGCCCTGCCCCTGTGAGCCTGGGAAGCAGCCGGGGCAGGATAGCTGGAGGACTGCAGTGACCTGGATGAGCTGCCCCTCCCAGCCCCGGCCTGTCACTCTGTCCTGCCAGGGCCAGGGCATAAGGGGTAGCCTAGAGTTTGAGGGAAACACAGGCCTGATCCCCACCCCTCCACCCAAGAACTAGCTAGGTGACCTTGGGCAGGGACTAACAAGTTTCTACATCTGAAAAATGGGACAGATAACACTAGCTGAGATTATAAAGCGCCTCGCACTCAATCAGCACTTGCTATTGTTATTATCCCCGCCCACATATGCCATGCTGGCCACGGGTCCCAGGACAGATGTGGCAGGGAAGGACGTGCCCAGGGCAGAAAGCAGGGCGCTTGGCTCACCACAATGCTGTGGAGTCATGAACAAATCCCTGTCCTTCTCTGTGCCTCAGTGTCATTGTCTGTCAGATGAGGGGCTTAGTCTCTACTGCCTCTGAGGCCCCCACTGTGGGACACTTGAGGACTCCCTGAGGTCTGAGAGTGGGGAGCAGTCTCAGCAGTGAGTGCCCCTCCTGAGGGCTGGAAAAGCAGAGAGCAGGGCCCATCTGTCCGAGGCTCGAGGACATCACTCACTGTGGGGCCGTGTAGACAGACTGGCACCCAAACTGGAGACCAGCTTCTTCCTGGCTATGTCACCTTAGACAGGTGACAGCAATAGCCTTGTGGGAAGCAAAGGAAGGCAATGTCACCTTAGGTGACACTAATAACCTTGTGGGGCTTTTGTGGGAAGCAAAGGAAGCTCCAGGTGGCCCATGAGACTGTATGGAGTGGCTGGGTCACAGCTGTAGCCAGAGACTCAGGGAAGAACCTGGAGTCAGCAGGGGAAGCCCTGGCCCTGGGAGCCCCTATCTGGCCCATCACGGGGTGGGGGATCTGTCTGTCTGTGAGAGAGCAGACCCTCTGGCTGTTCCCATCTGCCTCCTTCCTGTCACTGACAAGGAAGGGAGGCACAGAGGAGTGGGAACCTTGGCACAGCAAGTCCCCCTACCCAGGGCCTCGGTTTCTCTGTTTTCAAGATGGAAGTGGAGGCTGGGTAATGGGATCCCAGCAGGCTCTCTGTGAAGACTGGGTTCTCTAGCCTCCAGCCAGTCATCTCCACCAGTCACAGACGTCAGCAGCACTTCCCACACACCATGGCAGGTGTGGGGCGGGTCTCTCAGCCTGCAAACTATGAAAGTCCCTTCCTCCTCCCCCTCCTCCTCCTCTTCCTCTAACTCCTTCCTTACTTTTGTCACCCGATATTCCATCTTCACAATAGCCAAAGATGCAGCTTTTATCTGCACCACCTCCATCTTATAGACCAAAAACCCGAAGCCTCAAAGTTGCCCAGGGTCAGTCAGTGAATTGAGAGCAGTCAGGCTGGGGACCAGGCACCCCGACCCAGCTAGCTGACCCAGCTGGTCCCCTTGTTGGGCAGGGACCCCACCTTCCTGGAAACTGGAGCCAGGGCCAGGAGCCACCGGGGTCACCTCATCAGTTCTTGACCCACTTCTGGTTTCTCTGCCTACAAACTTCCCCAAGGCCCTGTCAGTTAGCCAGGATGGTCTCTGAAGCCAGCATTCTGGTCTTGTGCAATTGGCTGCTCTGCTCTGGGATTGGAAGTATAAAGGGATTAGACCCAGCAAGGAAGACCTCATCCCACAACCTGAGGCCCAGACCTGACTTCAGAATCCCCTTCTCAACACAGCTCACTAGGTAAGCTTTATTTATCAAGTCAAGATGTGCTTGGCAATGATGAGAAGGTACTTACGTGCAGCAGGCATTAGCACCTGCTCATGGTCACAGCTGTCCAGCAGTGGCCTAGCTATCTCTGCAAGTGGCAAGCACCCCTTCTGAGAATGTGTGATGGTGTGTCAGCCAAGAATGGCCCCCACAGCTAGGGCACTGCATAGCCCAAAAGGGGTGGAGAATGGGAGGGCCAAAGAAGGCTTTGTCCTCACCCGTGCATCCTGGCCTGGAAAGTTTCCACCATTGCAAAGCTCACAAAGAGACTCAGAGAGGGTGCACAATCTGCTCCCAGTTGCTCAGCACAGCTAGGAAACAGGCAGTGTTGAACCAGGACCTCCAGGCCAGTCTCAGATGGACTCGGACCATGCCTATCCCCTCACCCCGCAACAAAAGCTCTCCCCACCAGAGAGCTCACGGTGTGTGGGGGCCTTCACAGCCAATCGGAGACACTCTAAGGGAAAGTGAGAGGAAGCCCTGGGGTTCCTCCCCTCCCCACTCCACCCTATCTTGGTCCCTTCTTCTGGGGAACCAGAAACACCCCGCAACAATACAGAGGCCCTTTGAGACAGGGCAGCCCACTGTCACCGGCTAGGACCTGGGAACCCTATCCTGCAAGGAAACTGCGGATCCCCACAAAGGTGGGGAGGAAACCTCCACCTAGGAGGCAGCCAGGGAAACAGCAGAAATCCCTAGAAGGCCATGTTGGGCTCCCGTTTGGGGCTCTGAGTGAGCCTGTATTGAGGGGTCCGGTCGCTGGTTGGGCCTTGGCTCCCAGAGTCCCCACGCTGCCTCACCTTCTGTGCCTGGCTGATCATCTTCCGCACCACCTCTTTGATGTGGGCCTGCCCATCTATGGGGGGCTGCATGTAGACGCTGGCCCGGGTCACGCCGCGGTAGGCGATGGTGTCGGGCCAGCCCAGGTCCAGCTGCGGGATGGAGCGGTCCGACTTCTGGGGCCAGTACTCCAGGGAGGGCAGTGGCTCAGCCTCGGTGGGGACCCCATCCGCCCCGCTGGCTTCCTCTCCGTCGCCGACCCGGTGGTCCTCAGGCCCCTGGGAGGGGTCCGTGCCCCGAGGGTCCTCGGAGCCCGGGTCGTACACCTCGATGGTCTCCAGGATGCGCTTGAGCTCCAGCTCCGAGAGGAAGTCTCGGATGTTCTCCCGCTTGAGCACCTCGTAGAAGGCGTCCCGGCCGCTGGCCACGAGGGCCTCCAGCGCCAGCCGCTGCTCCTCGCTGTAGAAGAACTCGGGCTTGGACTCGCTGGAGCGCCAGTTCACATGGTTGTCGTCCAGACACTGCACCTGGGAGAAGGCCATGGTGCCGCCTGCCCGGGCACTGCTGCCGCGGGTGGGTGGGCAAGGTCCGGCTCCTAGCTCCGGCCCGGCTGGGGCACCGCGCGCTCGGGGGCCTCTCCGCAGCCTCTGCTCCTCTGCCCATGAGCAACCTGCGGGAAAGACCTGATGAGCCCGGCTCGGCGCGGAGGGCGGGCCGCGCGGGAAGGGGCGGCGGGGGGCGGGGCCGGGAACTCAGGTGGGCGTGGGAAGGACGGGGCTGGGGCTGGGACTGGGAAGATGAGGTGGGGGCACTGGACGAGGATGGGAAGAAAGTAAGGGATCGTAACAGCAGGGAGGGAGCTGTGGGCCACGTCCCAGGGCTCAGCGTGCCTCTATGTGCAGGGAACAGGGAACCCACATCCCAGGACTTGCCTGAAGTCCTGGCAACTTCTGAGGGAAACTAGGGCAGCCGGGGAACTTCCCAGTAGCTTCTTAGAGTGGGAGGCGGCCCCGGCACAGCGGCGCCCCGCAAACCGAGGGCTTCCGGGTAAGGGAGAGGTCTTAAAATTCCCAGGTGCCGGCAACCCAGGAGGCCTGCCCTGAAGAGGACGGGGCTCTGGGAGGGGTCCAGGAGAGCCAGAAGTGCGGTTGTGGGGCGGCGGCGCCCCGCAAGACCCGGGATCCCGGGGGCGCGGCTGTGACTTGCTTACCGAGTGGGCACGGGCGGTGCGCGGCGCACACGCAGCGGCGGCGGCGGCGGCGGCGGCGGCGCGAGGCCGGGCGGGGGAGCACTGGTGACTCAGGGCCGCCCCGCCCACCCCACCGTCGCCACCTGCAGTCACGTGCCGCCCGGGGCGGGGCCGGAAGCTGATTCACCCCTCCACAGGCAGACAGACCTGGGGCGGGCGCACTGCCCACTGTCCCCTGGTGCCCGAATTCCGAAAAGCTCAGAGGCCTAAGCCCAAGAGCTCCTGGAACACCCAGCCCAGAGAGGGACAGTGTTCTTCCTGAGGTCACACAGCGGGTCAACAGCCTTGGCACCCCCTGTGCCCCCAGGGTCTGTTGGTGATCCTGGATCAACCCTGGCTGTGCCCAGTTTCGCCGGTGTGGCGGGAAGTCCGTGCGGCTGTGTAGATTTCCAGCTGTCCAGTTGTGGAAATAGGTCTAGGGTAGTGGACTGGGAGCCCCCAGGCAGGGATAGAGCACTGACTGATACAACCTCTGGCCTTTCCTGAGCAGGTACCTAGTTCTCAGTCCTGAGCCCTGATCCCCTCTGGGAGGGGTCCCCGGACTGCTTCTGCGTGGCGGGCAGCACCCGACCTGAACCCTAGGGCAGGGAGGGGCCAAGAGGGCAGCTGTGGGCTGGGGTCAGGCCCAGCTCTCTGCTGAGCGTCCCCTGGGGTTGGGACCCTGGTTATGGGGAGCGTGGAGACCACATCTGAAGGCAGGCTTTGAGAGTGGGACAGCAAAGCCTATTAAACCTGGCCCAACAAACAGCCCCCACCCCATCGCGTGCAGCAGCCAGTCTGCCAGGCACCAGGCCCAGCCCTTCCTCCCATCCCCCATACTTGCTCTGGATCTGGATGGGGCTGGTTTGGGGCCCTTAAGGATGATGCTTCGGTAGGCTGGTGACATCTCTAGGCCTTGCGCCCTCAAATCCTCCTCCTCCAAGGCCTTCTCCACCATTCATGGCCCATCAGGACTCCTTGCTTCTGAGTCCACTGCCCTGGACAATGACTGGCCTCCTAGGCCCAGCATCCTTGTGGTCCCCATCACTGACCCCTCAAGCCTGAAGTCCTACACTCTGCCATACAGGCCCCCCCCAAGGGCTTTATGCTACTGAACATAGTGGCCCTGGGGGGACAGGCACACATATTTGCATCCCTCCCCTGCCCCAGGGCCAGAGAGGGGAGGTGGTCCCAGCAGGGGAGCCCTGCTTTGAGGGTCCCAAAGACCCATTTATAGCCCCTCTGCCACTGTGGATCCCCTGCAAGACCCTCTCTGAGCCGCCTCAGCTTCTCACTGTGTTCTTACCAATGCACAGAGGCTGGGGAGTTCAGGAAGGGAGTCCAAGGTCTCACCCTCCCCTCCACCACCCCCACACTTCTGCAGTTGATGAACAGGAAGGTTGTATGCACCCAGTTTTCCCCAGTAGCGATGTTTTGCATAGCTATAATACAATAATATCACAGCCAGAAAATTGACACTGGTGCAATCCACGGAGTTTATTTAGATTTCACCAGTTTTTTGTTTGTTTTGGGACAGGGTCTTGCTCTGTCACCTAGGCTGGAGTACAGTGGTACGTACAATCATTGCTCAATGCAGCCTTGAACTCCTGGGCTCAAGCGGTCCTCCTGCCTCAGGGTCCTGAGTAGCTGGGACCACAGGCACCATGCCCAGCTAATTTTTTTTCTCTTTTTCTTTTTTTTTTTTTTTTTGTAGAGACAGGGCCTGTCTATGTTGCTCAGACTGGTCTCAAACTCCTGGCCTCAAGTGATTCTTCCACCTTGGCCTCCCAAAGTTCTGGGATTACAGGCAGGCATGAGCCACTGCACCAGTCAGATTTCACCAGTTTTACATGCACTTATTTGTGTGTGTGTGTGTCTACATCCTTACTATGTATAGAGATTTGTGTAACCACCATTACAGTCAAGATACAGAACTGTTCTATCACTACAAAGATCTCCCTGTCTATAGCCATCCCCACACCTCCCCCCACCACCATTCCTAACCTCTGGCAACTACTAATCTATTCTACAATTCAACAATTTTGCTATTTCAAGAATGCTATATAAATGGAAGATGTCGTATATAAACTTTTGGGATTGGCCTTTTTTCCCACTTAGCATAGTTCTCCAGCAAGTCATCCAAGTTGTTTCATGGATCAATGGTCTGTGCTTTTCATTGCTGACTAGTATTCCACGGTACGGATATACCACACTTTGCTTAACCATTTCAGTGATTAAAGGATATGTGGAGTTTCCAGCTTTTAATTATTACAAATAACCTTGCTATGAGCATTCATATACATATGTATATAAACATCAGGTTTCATTTATCTGGCATAAATGCCCAAGAGTGTTATTCCTGGGTCCTGGTAGTCGTGTGTTCAGACACTGCCAAACTTTTTCCAGAGTGGCTGCACCATTTCACATTCGCACCAACAATATGTGCATGATCCAGTTTCTCCACATCCTTGCCAACATGTGGTGTTACCATTATTATTATTATTATTATTTTTTGTCCATTCTGATAGGTAGGTCATATCTTACTGTGGTTTAAACTTGTGCTTTCCTGATGGCTAATGTCATTGAATCTCTTTTCACGGGCTTATATGCCATCTGTTTGTCTTCTCCTTTGAAACATTTGTTCATGTCTGTTGCCCATTTACTTTTTTTTTTTTTTTTTTGAAACAGAGTCTCGCTCTGTCGCCCAGGCTGGAGTGCGGTGGTGCGATCTCGGCTCAGAGCAAGCTCCGCCTCCCGGATTCACGCCATTCTCCTGCCTCAGCTTCCCGAGTAGCTGGGACTACAGGCACCCGCCACCACGCCCGGCTAATTTTTTGTATTTTTAGTAGAGACGGGGTTTCACCGTGTTCGCCAGGTTGGTCTCGATCTCCTGACCTCGTGATCCGCTCGCCTTGGCCTCCCAAAGTGCTGGGATTACAGGCGTGAGCCACCGCGCCTGGCCACTTTTGCACATTTTCTAATTGGATTGTCTATTTTTTAACTCTTGAGTTTTAACTTTTTTACTTTTTTGTTTTATTAGAGATAGGCTCTTGCTCTGTTATCCAGGCTGGAGTGCAGTGGCATGATGATAGCTCACTGCAACCTCAAACTCCTGGGCTCAAGCCGTCCTCCCACTTCAGCCTCCCAAGTAGCTGGGACTACAGGTGTGCACCACCATGCCTGGCTAATTGTTTTTTATTTTCAGTAGAATCGTGGTCTCACTATGTTGCCCAGGCTTATACTGTTGAGTTTCAAAAGTTCTTTATATATTCTAGATACAGGACCTTTGTTGGGTATGTGCTCTGCAAATATTTTCTCCTAGTTAGTAGCTTGCCTTTTCATCCTCTTTGCAGGTGTCTTACACAGAGCTAAAGTTTTAAATGTTGATGAGGTCCAGTTTATCAATTTTTCCTTTGATGCATCATGCTTTTGGCGTCAAGTCTAAGAACTATTCACTTTGTTGAAGTCAAAATGAAAATGTAGAGACGAATCTCTACATTTAACGTTTTATTTGGGAAGAAAAATTGCAATTCAGGGCATACACAAAGACTGGGTGGTCTTTGATGTGTCTGGAGAACACAAAGAAGGTTAGAGGTTTTCTAAAAAGCAGAAATGTTACTTAGTGCTCTTTGAGAAAGTTCCTTGGCACTAGTAAGGGTTTGGGGACCTGGAGAGTTCTGATTGGTGAGTGACAGTGGTAAGCAAAATTAGTCCTAGATTTGTAGCAAGTTATCTCAGCAGCTATAGATAAAACTGGTTTCAGGTTGTAACAGGACGTTGCTTTCACCAGCCAGGCTCACAGGGAATTGCATTTTTGGAATAATGTTATGTACCCTCGGTGCTTTCCCCCACTGGCCTCTTACCTCTGTTTTAGTTCTGTAGACAAGAATGACCCAATACGTATGATCAACTTTTATAGCCTAGACTTAGGTCCTAAAGATTTTCTCCTATTATTTTCCCCAAAAGTTTGATAGTTTTTTTTAACATTTTACATTTAAGTCTGTGATCTATTTTGAGTTAATTTTTGTATAAGGTGTGAAGTTTAGATTGAGGGTCGGTTTTTGACCTATAGATGTTCTCAGAAGAGTTTTTACAGAGGAGAAGACAGCCTCACAGATTTTTTTTTTTTTTTTTTTTTTGAGGTAGGGTCTTGCTCTGTCTCCGAGGCTGGAATACAGTGGCCTGATCTCGGCTCACTGCAACCTCCATCTCCCAGGTTCAGCGATTCTCGTGCCATAACCTCCCAAGTAGCTGGGACTACAGGTACGCACCACTGCACCTGGCTAATATTTGTATTTTTTGGTAGAGACAGGGTTTTTCCATCTTGCGCAGGCTGGTCTCAAACTCCTGGCCTCAAGTGATTCATCCACCTCAGCCTCCCAAAGTGCTAGGATTACAGACATGAGCCACCGTGCCTGGCCAGTCTCAGAGATCTTAATCACTCAAGATCATACAGCAAGAGATTGGGAGAGCTGAGTTTGTTTTGTTGTTTCTGTTTGTTTGATTGAGACAGGGTCTTGCTCTGTCACCTCCAGGCTGGAGTGCAGTGGTGCAATCACGGTTCACTGCAGCCTGGACCTCTCATACTCAAGCAATCCTCCTACCTCAGCCTCCTGAGTAGCTGAGACTACAGGCACGAACCACCCTGCTAATTTTAATTTTTTTGGAAAAGACATGCTTTCACCAGGCTTTTTTTTTTTTTTTTTTTTTGAGACCGAGTCTTGCTCTGTCGCCCAGGCTGGAGTGCAGTGGCGCGATCTCCACTCACTGCAAGCTCCGCTTCCCGGGTTCACACCATTCTCCTGCCTCAGCCTCCCGTGTAGCTGGGACTACAGGTGCCCGCCACCGCGCCCGGCTAATTTTTTTAATGTATTTTTAGTAGAGACGGGGTTTCACCATATTAGCCAGGATAGTCTCGATCTCCTGAACTCGTGATCCGCCCGTCTCGGCCTCCCAGAGTGCTGGGATTATAGGCATGAGCCACTGCACCCGGTCTAGGCTTTATTTTTTAATTGAAATGGGGTCTCCCTATATTGGTCAGGTTGGTCTTGAACTCCCAGCCTCAAACAATCCTCCTGCCTCGGCCTCCCAAAGTGTTGGGATTACAGATGTAAGCCACTCTGCGTGGCTGATAACTGGATTTGAACTCAGGTCTGGGAGCCTTTCTCCTGCTCCCTCCTGCAATGGCAGTGTCTGGACTGGCTCCTGGGAATGGGTCGGGCCTGGTTAGGGAGTGGAGAGCACCTTGATTACCCCTCAAGGGACTCTGTCCAGTGACCTCCTTGGGAGAAAATCGTTCACTCAGTCAACAGACACTGGCAGAAGCTGCCGTATGTTTGCTTGTGCTAAGCACTGTTGAGACCCAGACTTTTCCCTGAGGCCCCATAGTCATAGCCTGGGTGGGAGGCAGGACAGTCACAGGGCATAGAGTTATTGGTGCCGTGGAGGATATAGCCCCAAAGCCTGAAGGGCTCAGACATCCATAATGAATTGAGAAGAATAAGTATAAGTTCCCTGGGATAAACCCAGGGAAGGGCAGAAGGTGGGAAGGGTGTTCCGAGGAGAAGGAACAGCAAACACAGAGACCCAGAGGTGTCCAGGAGAGCCTGGGGTGCCAGAAGTCTGGGTGAAATTAGTCAAGGAGAGGGTGGCTGAGCGAGGTGGCCATAGCAAGGGGTGTGGGAGGGCCTTGATTAGAGCCTGTGGTCCCCCTGCAGCGGCTGGAGAGGCACGGAGCGGATGTGAGCAGGGAGGAGCATGGGCGGATTGGTGGGTTTAGAAGTTCCCTTTGCTGGCCGGGCGCGGTGGCTCAAGCCTGTAATCCCAGCACTTTGGGAGGCCGAGACGGGCGGATCACGAGGTCAGGAGATCGAGACCATCCTGGCTAACACGGTGAAACCCCGTCTCTACTAAAAAAATACAAAAAACTAGCCGGGCGAGGTGGCGGGCGCCTGTAGTCCCAGCTACTCGGGAGGCTGAGGCAGGAGAATGGCGTGAACCCGGGAGGCGGAGCTTGCAGTGAGCCGAGATCGCACCACTGCACTCCAGCCTGGGTGACAGAGCCAGACTCCGTCTCAAAAAAAAAAAAAAAAAAAGAAGTTCCCTTTGCTTGCTTGCAGTGGGAGTGGATTAGGAGGCACAGCGAGGAGGTAGTGCAGTAATCAAACAGGACTGGGCATTGGCCATGGGGAGGGAAGACAAAGGGATGAGGAGAGGCAACCCCCAGCTTCTGGTGTGGGCCCTGGCTAGACGGAGGGCTGATGCAAAAGTGGGGCCCAGTGGGGAACTCCTAGGCCTGCAGAAGCCAGCACCCTGGCAAACCCATAGACCCCTGCCAGCTCCCCAACTCTCACTGCCCCCCGCTCCGCCTCCCCGGGGCTGCTTACTCTGGAGTCCTGGGGGACTGTGTTTCAATGGTGACACCACTGCCACTGTTCTCACAAAGGAGAAGTTGTTCTTTCTTGCTGCTCAGCACAAACACTTAGTCAAACCAGTGGTACTCAGGGCGGTTTCCCATGCCGAGAGCCTGGAATGGCCTGAAGAAGCTCACGAAGAATCTCCTGACTCCGGCTTTCTGAACCATTATATGGCTGCGACACCTCACCTATCCCTCCCAGGAGGGCTGGGTCCTCTGAGTGCCAATCCGCCTGCCTAGTCTCAAAGCCCATCAGCAGTGGCCCATCACCTGTCCTGTGAATCCTGGACCCCAGTGGCCTCAGAGTTCTGCCATGGGGTCCCTGGCTCTGTCTTGGATCTGATTGTGTCCCCCAGGCAAGTTATGTCCTTTCTGGTCCTGAAAAACTAATGGGGGTAGAGGTGGTAGGATGGGGCAGCTGGATCAAACAGTGCTCTTTCTGGGATGCCTCCTCCCACTCCTCCTCTCCTCCTGTGCCTTTCCTCCCTCCTCCCCACCATGCAGTCACTTATTCATTCATTCAACCAGTGTTCCCAGAAAGTCTGTTCTGGGCCATACCTGGGACTTGGAGATGATTCAAACCCAGTGTCTGCCCTTGGGGAGCTTCAGTCCTGGTGGAGAAGGTAGACTATGTAAACAAACAACCGTGATTCAATCTTTGGCCTTAGGAGCCCTTGGGAGGAAGCTGCTACTGCCTGGGGGGGGTGGGAGAGTCAGGGAAGGCCTCAGAGGACAAGCCCTTTGCAATGAGCCTTGAAGCAGGAGGTAAACAAGGGTGGGGGTGGGTGTTAGACAGACGGTAGTGCCCTGGGAGGAGGGACTGCGTCTGCAAAGGCATGGAGGCGTCCAAGTGCTGGGTGTGTGTGAGAAAATGCAAGCAGGTCAGGGTGGCTGGTGCACGGTGCTGGGATGGGAGGTTCTGGGACCAATTGTCAAGGGCCTCGAATGCCATAGAAAGGATTTTTTTTTTTTTTTTTTTCCTCAGGATGCCATGGGCTGAGAGGTGGAGATAGGGAGGAGGTTCCTAAGAAATAAGTGATATGGCCGGGCGCGGTGGCTCAAGCCTGTAATCCCAGCACTTTGGGAGGCCGAGACGGGCGGATCACGAGGTCAGGAGATCGAGACGATCCTGGCTGACACAGTGAAACCCCGTCTCTACTAAAAAATACAAAAAAACTAGCCGGGCGAGGTGGCGGGCGCCTGTAGTCCCAGCTACTCGGGAGGCTGAGGCAGGAGAATGGCGTGAACCCGGGAGGCGGAGCTTGCAGTGAGCCAAGATCACGCCACTGCACTCCAGCCTGGGCGGCAGAGCGAGACTCTGTCTCAAAAAAAAAAAAAAAAAAAAAAAAAAAGAAATAAGTGATATGCTGAGAGCTGTGATTCCAAAGTGTGGAGAAGATGGACAGGAAGCTGGGGAGGAGCTTGGGATTGGGCAGGGTGGGCCGCAGACGGGAGGGGGAAAGAAGCCACGGGCCTGGGGGCTGATGGGAGGAGCCAGGGAGGTGCCTGGGGGATGACAGGAACCTGGTGTCCAGGAAGCCTGGAGCTCAAACAGGCTGGGCTGGAGACTGGGACACAGTCAAGGGTGCCAGGGTAGAGGACACTGCCCCAGCCCAGCTGGCCTGGAGGAAGAGGTCTGAGGCCCGCCCTTCCCCCATGGGCTGGGCATCTAAGAAGGGACATATCAGAAAGGGGCTTTGGAGGGTGCAGCCTACACAGGGAGCACTAAGACAGAAGTGTCAATGCCGGCCGCCCCTGCAGCTGCTGTGTTGCAACTCGGCCTGCCCCTAACAGGCCACCGCAGTGCTGTCAGTCAACTTGTTTCTGAACTCCCCCATAATCATCGTCTCCCGGTTAGCTCTGCACTCTGGGCCCTGCTGAGAACCCCCGGGAGCAGGGGCTAAAGGTTTCTAGAAAGTCTTTTATGGAAGGAAACCGTGAATGTGGGTCAACTCTCTCCATCCCTACATCACTAGACCAAAGTCAGGCCCGCGACTGCCAACACCAGCAAAATCTCACTGAGCGGAGCAGTGAGGGGAGCCCCACACGTCATCAAGGCTATGGATGCGGGTCGGGGTTCTGCCCCACACAGGGCAGGAGGCCGAGGGATGCCTGGATTTAGGGTTCAGTTGGGATCTGGCCTGAGCCTGGGAAATTCGTGAGTCCTTCATTCATTCAACAGATGAGCCGTGTGCACCACCCCAGCCATGGGGGAGATAGCACGAGGCAAATCCCATCCTCTCAGGACTCGCCTGCCACAGGGAAGTGGCAAGAACCGAATAAACATGTCCAAGTCCTCCCAGGGATGACAAGGGATGAGGGAAAGTGATGTGGGGCAAGGGGACAGATGGGAGAATGGGGTGGGGAGGACAGACCCGAATTCAGGAAGGAGGCAGTCCTCAGGGGAGGCCTGGGGCAGGCCTGGGTGGGAGCGAAGAGGGACTTGCGGGGAGGGGCTGAGGGTCTGGATCACCCAGGGTCTTGCAGACTGTTGAGAGGCTGAGCGGCTAGAGAGTCCTGGGCATCAGCTCAGCAATCTGCAGCAGGAAATAGCCTGGCCTAAAGCTTGGACCCCAGGGTTGGAGACAGAGGTATGGATGGGCTCTGACCCCACGTCCTAAGCCAGGAAGCTGGAGCAGGCAGGCCTCGCCAGTCCCTGAGCTTTCACCACAGCCCTGCTGCCTGAGCTGCAGCTGTGTGACAGCACACTCAAGCCAGCTGCCCATGGACGGACGCCGCTTGTCGACTTGTTGCTGAGTGAACACAAAGCCCAGGGGACAGGCTGAGGGCCTGGGGAAGGGCCCATCCTGCAGGGCTCTCTCCTCTCTAGCCTCCATTTCCCCCTTTGGGGAGAATGGCTGGGGACGAGGGGGACAAGGGAGGCTCAGGCCCCAGGTAGACTCTAATGGCAGACCTCACACAGCAGAGCCAACGGCAGGTGAGCCCCCTGGCCAAGGGGAAGTGGGATCAGGGAGAAGCGTTATGATGGAGAACAGCAGGGAAAATAATTTTCAGAGGCCATGCCCTCCCCATGGCTCCTGAAAAGCTAATGGGGGTAAAGATGGTAGGGTAGGGCAGCTGGTTATCAAACGGTGAAACTGTGAAACAGTGAAACTCCCCTGTGAAACTGAGGCCCAGGGCCAAATGGTAACAGGCCAGAGGCATTGACAGAGCAGGTCTGGGCCAGGCTCCTGCCCCTAGCCCTGTCTTGCCCACCCCAGGTGCCCATGTCTATGGGGAGAGACACCAAGTGTCCCTCTCTCAAACAGATGATGTGGGCTGCGTGGTGCCATCCGAGTGCCTGCGGGCCTGTGGGGCCGAGGTCGGCTGCTCCAACATCGCCTACCCCAAGCTGGTCATGGAACTGATGCCCATCGGTGAGGCTGTGTGGGTGGGGGTCTGGGTGGAAGGCGTGGGTTGGGACCTGGGGCCCAATGAGTGTGGGGACTGTGGAGGCCACTGTGGATCCAGTGTGATGCTGGGTGACATCCAGGTGGGCTGTTCTGCTCCTAGGAGAGGAGGACAGAAGCACTCACAATAGAAAACACTCAAACACCCACTGCATGCCACCACCATCCCCAGGGCTTCCCAGGTGATGCACTGGCCTCCTCTTCTTGGGAACCCCTAGTGCTGTTAGTATCATCCCCATTTTTATTTTTATTTTTATTTTTCTTGAGATGGAGTTTTGCTCTTGTTGCCCAGGCTGGAGTGCGATGGTGTGATCTCGGCACCCCACAACCTCCTCCTCCCGGGTTCAAGCTATTCTCCTGCCTCAGCCTCCCAAATAGCTGGAATTAAAGGCGTGTGCCACCACACCTGGCTAATTTTTGTGTTTTTAGTAGAGACGGGGTTTCACCATGTTGACCAGGTTGGTCTCGAACTCCTGACCTCAGGTGATCCACCCGCCTCGACCTCCCAAAGTGCTGGGATTACAGGCGTGAGCCACCGCACCTGGCCTATATCATCCCCATTTTAAAGACAGGGAAACTGAGATCCAGAGAGGTTAAGTGACCTGGTCCAAGTCACATGGCAAGTAAGCTGCAAAGCTGGGATTCTGACCCGAGGCATCTGCCTGCACACCTTAACCTCTTATCTCTTGCTGTACCATCTCTTGAGAAAGGCCACCCACTCTCTCCTCTTGCATGCCTACTGGGCGCCAGGCCCTTTACTAACAGTTTCTCATTAAATGCTATGAGATAGGGTTATTGGCTCCATTTTACAGATGGGGAAACTGAGGCACAGAGAGGGGAAAGTGACTTGTCTGAGGTTATATAGTCACTGAGACACAAACCCAAGACACAAACTGCTTACTCTGCTGGGATCAGGAGCTCAGGACCCCCCACTACATCTGCAGGCATGAGTGCCTATCCTCTGCACCGCCCCGCCCTGAGACACTGCAAGCCGACAGGTAGAACTAGTGGGCAGGTTTTGGCTTTTTCCATGTTTCTCGTGGTAGCAGCATCCCTGCTCTTCTAATGTGGGGTGATGAGTTCCCCATCACAGGAGGTATGCAAGTTCCCCATCACAGGAGGTATGCAAGGTAGAGGAAGCAACATGGCAAGGGGTGTGGGAGGTTCAACCCTAAGCAAAAAGCAGAAACAGTTTCCTGAGCCTTTGGCAGCCCAAGCTTTTCCTGTACAGATTCTCAGGTGCTGGAGCTTTCCCTGGTCCCCCTCCCTCTGACCCCCTCCCTCTAATTCCCTCTTCCTGGAAGCTTTCAGTCCCTCGGGTGAGCCCCACCCTGCTCTTTCTTCCTCTCCTTCCCTCCCTCCCTCCCTCCCTCCCTCCCTCCCTCCCTCCCTCCTGCAGAGCTCAGGCCTAATGGAAGTGAGTACACAAACCTAGGATTAGATCTTGGCTCTGCCACTAGCTGGCCAAGAAATTTGGGGCATGTCACTTCCCTGCTTGGAGCCTGGGTGTCCTCATCTGTAAATTGGAGATAATGGCATCTACCCAGCCCTCAGCGTTGTTGCTGGGATTAAACATAATGACATTGGGAAAATGCAGGCTTGGCCACGCTGTGGTTCCCACCTAAGGGCTTCGCTTTTCTCTTCTGTTCTGGGCAAAGGGACTTGCTAAGTCCCCCGGGGCTGACACTGAGCCATTGTTGGGCCACAATCCCTCTCTAGGCCCTGAGTTCCCTCTCTCAGAAATGGATGGAATAAGGTCCAAGTTCATCCATCTCCATGAGCAAGACAAGGGGGCGGGTGGAGAAATGTTTTGGGGAAAACTGTGATTTGACTCATTTTCCTTTGGGCTCCATCCTAGTCAGCTTCTGACAAGTGAACAGAGAGCCCAGAGACTCCTGGAAGTCACACAGCCAATCAGACGCAGAACCGAGGCCAGAGAACCCAGCCAGGCAATAAATGGCTGTGCCTTCGGGACAGGGAGGCCAATGCCAGGCTTATCCTAGGACAGACGGGCAAAAGTTTGTAGAGGTAAAGGAGTTGCTTAAAATTTTAGGAGTCCTTGTAGACAGACTTGAACTTGTCCCCAGAGAGGGGAGGTGACCAGCCTGAAGCCACACAGCAGAGAGCGGGCAGTTCAGCATCGTTCCACCTTCTTTAGGGTTCCTCACCCCCAGGCCCTCTTGAGCCTACAACTCCCAGAAGGCCTTTCACAGCAATGCTACCCGCACCTCCTAGGGGAGCCCTCACTCCCACTCTGGAAAACCACAGAGCCAAGGAGAGAGGGGATCCACTATGCCTGCTGGGTCCTGCCATGCACAGGAAGTGGTGGAAAATTCCAGATACTGGGGCACTGCATGCTGGGGTAAGGTGTGCATCTTGCCCAGGGTGTGACCTTCAAGCAAAGGCCCCGCCCAAGCCTTCCTCACCAACCCCACCGCACCCCAAAGTTCTGCCTCTGGCCTGCTGTGAGTCCCTGGGCAATCTCTTCCCTTCTCTGAGCTTCCATTTCCTCATCTGTCAGGCGGGTTAATCACGCTTTCCTCAGACGGAGGCATGGGTGTGAAAGTGCTTTGTCAACGCCAGGCTCTGCAGAAAGGAGAGGTCTGATCGCGGCCTCAGCATTATGAGTAATTACGGTCGGGCCTAGGGTTGCCAGCAAGCCTAGGGCTCAAGCAGCCAGCTCCGAAGTCCCCACGGTTTGTCCTTGGCCTCCCCAGTCTCCTCATTTTGGGTCTTGCTCACCTCAAACCTCCTCAGCTTCTCTCCCTCCTGGCCCTCTGCCTGGAGGGGCATGGGAATGGCAGGCAGGCCTCAGGCAGTAGACCTCAGGCTGGAGGGGCTCCCGGGGCTGTTACCGGACAGGGTCACGCATCCCCCGTCCCACCCCAGGTCTTCGGGGGCTGATGATCGCAGTGATGCTGGCCGCGCTTATGTCGTCGCTGACCTCCATCTTCAACAGCAGCAGCACCCTCTTCACTATGGACATCTGGAGGCGGCTGCGGCCCCGCTCCGGCGAGCGAGAGCTGCTGCTGGTGGGACGGTATGGGGGTGGGGGAACGGTACGGGGGTGGGCGCCGGCACTGACTTTGAGGGATGAGCGGGAGTTTGCCACTTAGAGAAAGGTGGATTCCAGGGAGGAGTGAAGAGAAGGGCCCAGTGTACCCCGTCCATACCACCTCTCACATTGCTCTCCTGTCCACCTCTGTGTGATCGCAGCCCTCATCTGGGATGCGTCTCCACCCCCGAGCTGGATTCCCTCTGCAGGGGCCAGCCCTCTCTCCCCAGCCATGCTACAGATCTCTCTATCTTCCCCAAAACCTGGGCCCCCATTCCTCCTGTGGTTCCCAGCTGCCCCACAGAGGGCCCCCGTGCTAGCACTCAGGGCTGGCCACACTTGACCTGCCACATCCCTCAGCCTCCATGGCCTTGGCCCCACTGAGCTCCGGCTTGTTTCCTCCCAGCCCAGCTTGTCCCCTCCTTTTACACCTTGATGACTCACGCTGATCTTTCTACACTCTACCTGTGTCCCCTCCTCCATGCAGTCCTCCTTGAGACCCTCAACCAAGGAATGAGCCCCTCTCCCCTTCATACCCCAGGAACTCTTGCCAGATTCTTCCCACAGCACATGTGGCCATTATAGGCCAAGAGACCTCCCCGACACCCTTCTCTACATATCTGGGCTCTTCATGCGGACCAGGGCTGTGTCTGGGGAACAGGTGGTGTTTGGTTCCATGAATAAGTTCTTTAGTGGTGATTTCTGAGATTTTGATTTTGGTGTACCCATCACCTGAGTGGTGTACACTGTACCTAATGTGTAGCCTTTTATCCCTCACACCCTCCCAGCCTTTCCCCTGAGTCCTCAAAGTACATTGTATCATTCTTTTTTTTTTTTTTTTTTTTTTGAGACAGAGTCTCATTCTGTTACCCAGGCTGGAATGCAGTGGTGCGATCTTGGCTCCCTGCAACCTCCACCTCCCGGGTTCAAGAGATTCTCGTGCCTCAGCCTCTTGAGTAGCTGAGATTACAGGCTCCCACCACCACGCCCGGCTACTTTTTGTATTTTTAGTAGAGACGGGGTTTCACCATGTTGGCCAGGTTGGTCTCGAACTCCTGACCTCACGTTATTCACCTACCTCAGTGGGCTGGGATTACAGGTATGAGCCAGTGTGCCCAGCCCATTCTATCATTCTTATGCCTTTACATCCTCAGAGGTTAGCTCCCATGTGCACGTGTGTGTCTATTTGCACCCTCCCTGCCCCTGTAGTCCCTCCCTCCTGTTGTCCTCTGAGCAGTGTGGCCCACACTCTGCTGGTCAGGGTTCTAGCCTTCTGGCACTTAGCTTGGCCAACAGTGAACCCCCTGGTCAGGAGCCCAGGGCACCCATCCTGGGGGTGGGGTCTCCTTCCGAGCTCCAGGCAGCCGTCCTGGGGATGCAAAGCAGTCAGACTTCTGTCGGAAGGGCCCTGTTGGGACATGTCAGAGGCGGGTGCGAGTGAGCTCATCCACGGGCTCACAGGATCCTCCAAAACAAGGAGTCTCCCGCCTCTCACTAGGCAGGACACTTCCATGTCCCTGTGTCCTGGGCACTTGGCCCCTTGACCTCCTCTCCCCCTCTGGCTCCCCTGCCTCTCCTCAGAAGCCATGTGGCCTGGGGAAGACCCTGCACCTCTCTGACCATGCGTCTCCTCTGCGGCCAGACCTTGCTCTAAGCCCCTCCATGCTCCAGCATCCTGGGCCCTGGGACCTGGATGCCCTTCTGCCACCCAGTGTGTGACACTGGTAGCCCCTCTACCTGCCCAGTGGCCCTCATGTCCCCTGCCCACTACTTCCTGGTCTCCTCACCCAGACTCCCACCTGCAACCAAAGTCCTGACCTGGCCTCCTGCTGTGCCAGCTCACCCACCCATACAGCTGCCCAGGCCCTTGACTCTCCTTCCCACCTCTTCTGCCAAGTCAACCCCCCGCCCCCAGCCCTGCAAGCCTGGAGTTCAGCCTCCCTGAGGAGCAGGGCACAAGGCTGTGTGGTGCGGGGCAGGTTGCTCACCCTCTCTGGGCCCCAGTTCTCTCAGCTGCCAGCTGGTTAGAGCAGAAAGGGCCCTGTGCCAGGTGTCAGGCTGGCCAGTTCGACTTCCCCTCCCTCTTACAGCACTGGGATACCCTCAACACCCCCAGCCCCTCAAAGTCGTCTCAGCCTCCTCCTGCCCTAACCACTACCATTGGAGCAGTATCTCCTAGGCCCCCGTGGGTCATGGATCTCTGGTAGGGTGAATGGCCTGACAAGAGCCTCCGTCAGGGAGAGGCAAGGCTTAGAGAGAGAAGACCAACAGTCCAGAGGCCTGGAGAGGAGGCCATTGCAGGGCCGGGTACAGGACCATGCCAGTGCCATGATGGCTCCGTCCAGCTAAGCAGAGGCTGGAGGAGCTGTCACAGGTTGGGGAACAACGATGACCACTCCCCGGCTATTTGCCTGCCCCAAGCCCCCACACCCCAGTCCAACATTCTGCCACTGCCCTCCCCACTCTCCCCTGTCTGTGGTCCTGGCTGTTCAGTCCACAAATGGGGCCCACGGCCTCCCGGAAACCCTGTACAGCACTCAGAGAGATCTCAGACACCCCTCCTTGAGAGGTTCCACGGGAACTGTGGCTGCAGCCCAGAGAGATGCGGGAGGGCACTGTCCACCCTGATGGTGGCATGGGAGGGGATAGCATTCCAGGCAGAAGGAACAGCCTCTGGGTTTGGGGGTCCTCTGGCAGACTAGGTAAGAAGGCTGCATAAGAAGGCGAGGGCCTGGCTGGAGTGGCCCCGGTCCTGGCACAGAGATGCAGAGTCTGGTGTTGGGCGGGAGAGCTGTGTGCAGAGGGCGGGGTGGGCAGGCGTTAATGGAGGCCCCCCTCGGCCTTTGATGAGGGCAGCGCCCGCCTGCCTGCCTGGCTAGGGGTTAATTAGCCTTAATCAAGGTGGCACCTCCTTCCTCCACCCTCTCCCTCAGGCCTAGAAGGGAAGAAAGGGAGGGAGGAAGACGAACAGGCGCAGAGAGGACCCACCCTAGCTGAACACATAGCCTCTGTCATCCCTGCCACCACAGCCAGGGTTCCAGCGGGTCACCCACCACCCACCTTGGGGGTGAGGAATGACAACTGACCCAGGACACAGGGGTGAGGTGCTCAGCCAGGAAGGAGCAGATGGATGCCTTGCCCCAGCTTTGTCCCCTTAGCTGGGTCCCATGCCCCTCAAGGCTCTTGGGGGGGGCCTCCTCCTGGAAGCCCTCCTAGATTGATGTTTCTCCTGTGCTGCTCCAGCCCAGCCCTGAGTGTAGGTAACAGGCTCATCTGTTTTCTTTGCTGGACTCTTGAGTGCTGGGCAGGCACCAGGTCCCACTCATCGCCCAGCTGGGGATCCTAGGGTAGTGTCCTACCCAGGTGGGCACCTCGCCAGTGGCTCGTTGGATGAACAAGTGAAGCATGTGCCTGCTGTGGAGGGGCTCTGGCCTAGGGGAGAGGCGGGCAGGAGCTGACACGCAGGGGATAGGAGGGGACAGGCTCATGCTGGCCCAGCAGAGCTCCAGCTTCACAGCTGGGGAGTATAGGCTCTAACCCCAACCCACACCTCTGGCTCCAAACCTTGCATCCTTAGTAGGGAGGTTGCCCTGTGAAGGATGTGCGGCACAGGCCTGTAGGGGTGGGGATGTGCCAGCCAGAGGTCCCAGCTCCCGCAAAGGCCGGCCGGTGTGAAAAAGCCTAGTGTCTTCAAAGAACCACCAGGCAGTCAGTCTGGCCCGGATGTGGGGGCAGTGGTCATTCATGCACTCAGCAAATGCTTAGTGAGCACCTACTGTATGCTGGAAGACACAGCAATGAACTAAAGGGATGAGGCTCCTGCTCTCCTAGTGCTTCCAGGCTTCCAGTCGGGAGGGGAAGACAGGCAGTAAACAAGTAGACACCCAGGTAAATGTGCGTGTAGTGGTTGGGACAGGTGCTTTGAAGGAGAGACAAGAGGGAGAGGCTGGGTGGCTATGGCAGAGCTCCAAGGGCTGGCTCCACAGAGAACCCAGGGCAGGGAAGGAGCAGACAGCACTTAGAGTCAGGAGCTACACCTGCAGGAGCCAGGGAGCTGCCAAAGGGTTTGGAGCAGGGCAGGACTGGCCAGGTCACCAGTGGCATGGACCAGAGGCCAGGGAGGGGCTGGAGCTGGGGTAGCAGGGGAACGATTAGAGAGCAAGTCTTAGTGACCAGGGGAGGTGGGAGAGGGCTGAGGAAGAACCTCCCAGGACGACCGCTGCCTGCCTTCCACCTGCCCACAGGCTGGTCATAGTGGCGCTCATCGGCGTGAGTGTGGCCTGGATCCCCGTCCTGCAGGGCTCCAACAGTGGGCAACTCTTCATATACATGCAGTCAGTGACCAGCTCCCTGGCCCCACCAGTGACTGCAGTCTTTGTCCTGGGCATCTTCTGGCGACGTGCCAACGAGCAGGTGGGTATCGGGGGACAGGACTTGGTGGTCTGCTCTCCCTAGGGACATGCCACAGTTTGCTCTTCCCTGCTGCCTGTCAGGGGATCCTTGGTCCTCCTCCCATAGCCCCACATGCCCTGTCTCCCTCCTCCCCAGGGGGCCTTCTGGGGCCTGATAGCAGGGCTGGTGGTGGGGGCCACGAGGCTGGTCCTGGAATTCCTGAACCCAGCCCCGCCCTGCGGAGAGCCAGACACGAGGCCGGCCGTCCTGGGGAGCATCCACTACCTGCACTTCGCTGTTGCCCTCTTCGTACTCAGCGGTGCTGTTGTGGTGGCTGGAAGCCTGCTGACCCCACCCCCACAGGGTGTCCAGGTGAGCCAGCCCTGACTCCTGACCCTGACCCCTAACAGTTTCTTACTCTGGTCCTATTCTGATCCCCGACCCACTCTGACTCAGAATTTTCTAGCCCTGGACTCCCTAACCCCATCCCTTTTTGAACTCAGCTGCCATCTTGCCATCCCCAACCTCTGATCCTGTCTGGGTCACCCCTACCCTGCCAGCCTCACCCCATCCCTATCCCCACTGGTTTCTTACAGATTGAGAACCTTACCTGGTGGACCCTGGCTCGGAATCTGCCCTTGGGAACCAAAGCAGGTAAGTGGGTGACCTTAGACACTCCTCCACCTTGACCCTGGGCTGGAGGCAAGGGCACCAGGTGTAGCCTTGTGTCCTTCATCCGTCCCTCTCCTTCTGCAATCCCCTCCAGGTGATGGCCAAATGCCCCAGAAACACGCTTTCTGGGCCCGTGTCTGTGGCTTCAATGCCATCCTCCTCATGTGTGTCAACATCTTCTTGTACGCCTACTTCGCCTGACACTGCCGCTCTGGGCAGGAAGGCAGGAGCTCCGAGTCCTCAGGTCCACCCTTTTCCCTCATGGGGATCGCGAGGCCCCAAGAGGGGCAGATTCCCCTCACGGCTGCACAGCGGCTCGGTGCCCAAGAACTGGCCAAGCCAGCAAAGCAGGAGCCCTGAAAACTTAGGGGGGAAATGGGAGAAAAACATGTGACATTTCAAAAACAGCGCCAAAGCAGTCATCATTGGAAAGAAAATTAGATTTCTGATGGACATCCTGATGTTGGTTTTACTGTCTTTGTTCTGAATACACAGGCCAGGTCAGGAGCAGTGAGATTTGCCAGCACTCAGGGCTCTAGGGTCTTGGGCCATCTCTGGATAAAGGGAGAGCCCCACATGCCCAGAACAAGGCCTCCCATTAAGGGACTGTAGCCACCTCCAGGGGCTCCTCCCTCCACCCACCTGCTCCCAAATGCCAGAGGGAGCCTCCTTGCCCTCCCTCCCTGCCCACCATCCCCTCAACCATCAGCCTGGCGTTTAAAGCCTTTCCAAGTCCCACCTCACTTTTCCCGCTCCCAAAGGTGCCCAGGCTCTGGGCAGGCCCTGCTCATATCCCTGATGGTGGTACATTCTCTGGAGGACCCTCCTGTTCTCAGGTAGGGGCCGTGCCCCACCTAGGTAGCTGTCCCATTGGGATCCTGTAAGATCTCTAAAACCCAGCTCTGGCACCAACTTTCTGTCTGACCTGGAGGTTTCTCAGCCTCCTGAGAGCTCTCCTGGGCCCTGGTCTGGGCAGACCTGGGCCTAAACAAACAAGAGCCAGGGCAGCCAGGGTCACCGCGTGGCTGGGCCCAGGGCTTGCCCTCAGAGCTCATCTGTCCAACAGGAGAGGAGTGTGCCTCCACCTTCCCTACTGCCAGCCCCTTTTTCAGGGTCTCAGGGCCTCTAGTCCTGTGGCGGGGTGCGGGTGCTGGGTGCCCCAGGTGGAATTGAAGTCATGGGGCTGTTGAGGAGCGGTGTCCACCTGGAGTCTGTCCACTGAGTTTAGGTCAACAGGTGTGCAGTCTATCCTTCCAGGTTGAGCCACCTCCCAACAGCCCGTACAACTCAAGGGGCCTTTTGAGGGAGGGGCAGGCAGGCCCATTGGGTGGTCAGCCCAAGGTGTACCCACCCACCATGGCCAGGGTTTCTCAGGTTGAGCCTCCGGTGGGTGAAACCTGGGAGTCCTCAACCTTCCTGGCAGATGGGACCATTGACCAGAGGAGGTGGGTGGGGCCTTCACAGACTTCGCCCTGTCGTGTCACACAGCTGGCAGCCGATGGGAAGCAACCAGCCAGGAAGCCCCAGAGCTACCCTTACAGGGTACCCTTGCTGGGGAACCTGGGCCATCCCAATTTGTGCAAAGTGGCTGGAGGCAGTTGGGAGCCCACATTCAGTCCAAGGCCGTCCACTGAGCCCCATGTGACTCTGACCGGGCTGGGGGTGTCCATGTCCTCTCTGGACCTCAGTTCCTGTAAAATGGCCCGTCGGCCAGATCGGCCGCCGGGCTGCTCACAGGTGCACGGGCTGCACATAACTCCGTGGAAAGAAGCCAACGCGCCCGCAGGACCGGCCTCGCCACCAGTGGGGGTCTGGGCGCTCCAGGACCTCGATGATGTCGCCACGGCGGAAGCTGAGCTGCGAGGGGTCCTGGGCTGAGAAGTCAAACTGGGCCTGGGCAAAGCAGGCCCCAGGTGACTGCGAGAGGAGGAGGTGGTTAGTAGGGCGCCTTCAGAAGCCCTGCAACCCACCCTCCCTCAGAGGCACCCAAGAGAAGTGATTTGCCACAGGTGAGGAGGGGTCTGGGGCAGCACTGAAGTTGAACTTTAAGTCCAGATCAGTGGTGATGCCACCACTGGGCCTCCTGCTGCCCACACCCCCTGCCTGTCTGCTGTGCAGATGCTGCATCTACCTAGAACACGGCTTTCCCAGCCGCCCAGCTGGGATCATAGGGCTGGTGGGCCAGGGGACCTGAGTCCTGGTCCTTAGGGTGGGATTTTGGTTAGGTCCCTGCTTCTCTTGGGATCCTATTTCCCTGACTCTGCAGTAGCCATGGTAGCTTCTGACTCCAGGTCACAAAGCCATGAGAATGGGCCTTATAAACTGTAAAGTGATATGCAGCTAAGAGCCATGTTTACTGCTTTTGCCCTTGGTCAGCCACCGAGGGAGAGAACTGTCACTTTGAGCTCTCAGGCCTGGGTTCCAGTCCTATCCATGCCCCATGTGTGATGCTGGGTAGGTCCCTGCCCTTTGTGGAACTCAGTTTCCCCACCTGTACGTGGCAGCTGGACAGGAGTTCTCTGCAGCACGTCTGCCCGGCACTGTGACTATTCCACCCAGCACCCTGGCCCTGCCTGCCCACCAGGATCTCAGCTCTGAACCTGCAGAATCTCATCCAGGGCGGGTGATAGGATCAGCAGAGAAGCTGTAATTAGCAACTGTCTGCCCAGGAAGGAGGAGGCGTCATGGGTCCCAGGGGCCTGAGGCAGCTCTGGAGTCGAGCCACAGGGTAGGTGACCCCATGGCCTGGGCTAGAGCGAGGTGGTGGGTGTAGGGGAACTCTCAGTTGCCCCTGCCCCAGCTCCATCCTGGCTTCCTCACACTCTCCCAGGGCAGAGCTGGTCCAGGCAGTGAACAGGGAGGAGGATGGAGATCTGGCAGGCAGGGGCCCAGCTGGAGAGAAAAGTCCCCAGAGGCTGGGAGCTCACAGTGACCTGGGCACTCGGTCAGGCAGGGAAGGCCAACAGAAGAGAAACTAGTGGGGGTCTCTCAAGGCACTGTTTGACTCTCCTGGCATATCAGACCCCAGGGCTCATCCTATTGGACAGAGGGGACACTGAGGGGATGAACTGGCCTCTGATCACATGCAAAGGTGGCAGGGGGCGGGTGCTGGGAACAAGACATGGCTGGAGCTTCTTTGCAGAGGTTATCAGCTTCTCCCCAGGCCTTGGCTACACTCCCCATCTCCTCTGCAGAGCCCAAGTTCAAGTGTCCCAGGGTCTTGACCTCCAGCCCCAGGCCTTGCCAGCATCCCCGCTCCTGAAGAAAACAGCCTGTTGGGGTTGATAACCCCAGTGGCTACTGTCGGCATCCTAATCAGCTTCAGAGCTGGCCCTTGGGGCCGCCTGATGAAAGGGCTGGCTGGCAAATTGCTGTTATTGCGAGGTCAAGGGGTGGACGACCCCCACCCCCCACCCCGTGGCTAGCCAGGACCTCGCCCACGAGCACTCCCGCTGCCCCACACCCAAGGTCAACTTTTCTGCGAGCAGAAACCAGGACTGAGCCTACTGAGTAAGTGTCCTTGGATGTGTCACTGCACTCTCTGAGCCTTGGTTTCCTCATCTATATAATGGGCACGATGAGGCTCCCAGAGTATAGAGACCAGTTCAGTGCATGGTACGCAGTACACTCAGCGGGGGTCTCTACCTTCCTGCACTCGATGAACATTTATTGAGCGCCTACTGTGTGCCACACACTATTCTAGGAGCTGAGAACAAGCTAGACAGTTTGTCCCCATGGGATTCTCCTTCTGTCCCTTGCTTTTCTTTCCCTCTTCCCCTTTCCCACCCTTGCAAGTCTCACCACAGCCACCACCAGTATATAACTTTGAAGCCTGGGCTGGACCCCTCTTACAACACCAGGCTGCTGGGGAAGGGAGACCAGGCCCATGCTTGGCCTCGGTGTCAGCATTTCCTCTGCTGCAGATGGCAGGAGACACAGAGAGGCTCGCACAGGCCAGCCCCCACCCACTCCTACCTTGAGCAAGGGATCCTCGTCGCGCAGGAAGATCTGCCGCTTCTTGGCGATGGTGGTGGTGCGGTAGAAGTCGACCAGCTCGTTGAGGGAGTTGAACTTCTCCTCCCACAAAAAGTACTTCCCAGAGGCCTCGCGCAGCACCTTGAAGTGCTGCACCTGGTCTCCATAGCTAGGGGAAAGGACATGGGGCCACCTCAGATGGTGGCCGTCCCAGCCTGGCATGGTCCCAGGGGCTCCCGTCTCACTTCCACCTGGAACCAGCCTGTCTCAGGGTGGGACCTGGAGTCAGATAAGGTGCAAGTGGGAGAGGCCACACTGAGCCAGCTCCCCATGGGGTCTGGGGAGTCCCATCTGGCGGTGGAATATGGGGTTAAGGGTGTGGGCTCTGAACCAGGTCACTTTCTCACTGTGTGACCTCATGCAAGTCTCTTAACTTCTCTGAACCTCAGTTTCCTCATAGTGATAACATCTCCATTATAGGTAAGTGCACAGTGTCTGGCATATTGGCAACGTGAAATAGGTACCTCTGAGTGCGTCGTGATCAGAGAGCGTCTCCTTCACATCTTTTCGCCATTCGCCTCAGCTTGGACCTTCTCCCTGCTCCCCTGCTCCTCCCAGTCCCCATGGTCCCTTGGGGAGCAAGTCCTAGACTCATCCTGACTCAGACCAAAGCCTACTGCTATGAGAGGAGCTCAGACCTGTTGGATGTCTCATGTCCTCCCCCTCCCACGAACCTTCTATGGCTTCTCCCTTGGCCTCAGGGTAAATTCTCAACACCTCAGACTCAAGATCCGGCTCTACTTACATGTCCAGCTTCATTTACTTTATATCCTCTCCGATGAAGCAAACAGGCCCCTTTCTCTCTTATTCCCAGTCTGTGCCCAGACTTCCAGTCCACTACCGCCAAATCACCCCAAGTACCTTCTGGCCCACTGGAGGAGAGAGCCTGCTCTTTCAAACTGGCCAGAGGCAGAGCCTGTCCTAGCTGGGACCAGGCAGAGGGACCTAACTGGAGCATCTCACACTCGGCATGTCTCACCCGGGACAGGCCGCGTGGGGCTGGGGCTGGAGGTGGTGCGGCTGTGGGTCAAGATCATGGCAGACATGACTACGGCGCTGCCCCGCTGTGCTGCGGGGGTGGCTGGCCTGCCTCACGGCCCAGGAGGAGCAAATTGGGCCCTGTGTTTTAGTTTCTCCACCCGTCATCCCTGGGGTGGCTTGCTGCTTTATTGATGTTTTAAGATGAAAGATTTCAGATAAAGATATGTTCAAGGCAGGGCAAGGTGGCTCACGCCTATAATCCCAGCACTTTGAGAGGCCGAGGCGGGCAGATCACGAGGTCAGGAGATCAAAACCTTCCTGGCTAACATGGTGAAACCCTGTCTCTACTAAAAATACAAAAAAAAAAAAAAAAAAAAAAATTAGCCAGGTGTGGTGGCGGGCGCCTGTAGTCCCAGCTACTCCAGAGGCTGAGGCAGGAGAATGGCGTGAACCCAGGAGGTGGATCTTGCAGTGAGCCGCACCACTGCACTCCAGCCTGGGTGACAGAGCGAGACTCTATCTAAAAAAAAAAAAAAAAAAAAAAAAGATGTGCTCAAGGTTCTCACCCTCTGGTCTGTATGAGGCGTAGGGCAAAATGGGATTCCCCCTACTCCATTCCAGTCAAGGGGTCCAAACTACTTCTAAACACACTTCCAGGCATTTGCACACAGTGTGTCCTCCAGCTGCAAGGAATTTTTCTTGAACAACTCATGCCTCAGTGGGGAAACTGAGGCCCTGAGTGCAGCCACGACCTGCCCAGAGCCACAGCAGCAAAAAAGGTCAGAGCTGGGGCCACATCTGAGTTCACACATATAAAATGTTGCCTAGTGTCCTCACGATTGGTTATTATCACAAAACAATAGCAATAATAATTATTCCAATTATGATATTACTGTTGTCCCAGATCTCATCATTCCAAGTCCATTTCTACTCTGCCATGTTGCTACCTGGGCTGTGCCCCCTAGGAGACCCTCCCTCCCTGCCTCGTCCTCTCTGCCTGGCCAAACCTTAGCTACCCTTCCCAGCTCTATAGCCAGCCTGCCTGGACTTACACCCCAGCCCCCTCTCTGGGCCTCCGCGTCCTGGCCTGCCAAATGTGGGCATTAGTGCACTACTCTCAAGGGAATTGAGAGACCTGGGACGCTGGGGGCTGTGCGGGTGCTGCCAACAGAGCTGCCCTAGGCCCACCTGGCTGGGCTAGGGGCTGTGGGGAGAACATAGAACAGTCCCAGCTCCCAACCAGAAAGAAGACAGTTTAGGACCCCGAGGGAGGGCACCTGTTCAGGTGGCTGGCAGAGCTGATAGCTGGGAAAGCCTGGGGCCCTGTGAGTGGGGTGAGGCAGGGTAGGGGCACAGGATGGCCACTGGGAGGTAGATGGCCCCTCAGCCTCCTGAGCCACAGGCTAGGGATCTTTTTGTTCACATTTGGGCTAAATGAGATCCAACCACCAGTCCAAAGCACTTGATGACTTGATGGTGCATATGCGCGCGCACACACACACACACACACACACGCCTCCTGGGTTGTAAATTAAAATCTGGTTAAACAATTTGGTTGCAATACATTTGCAAGCTGGGATTCACCCACAGCCTGAATTCCTTCAGGTCTATGGTTATCCTGAACAAGAGGGTGGTGCCTGTCACCCCAGCTGCCCGGATCTGCTGCTCCATCTGTCCTATCCCTGCCTGTGGTTTAGTTTCTCTACCAGTCATCCCTGGGGCGGCTTACTTCCTTATTGATGTTTTAAGATTAAAGATTTAAGATATAGATGTGTTCAAGGTTCCCACCCTCTGGTCTATATGAGGCATAGGGCAAAATGGGATTCCCCCTACTCCATCACAGTCAAGGGGTCCAAACCACTTCTCTCTTTTTTTTTTTTTGAGACGGAGTCTCGGTCTGTTGCCCAGGCTGGAGTGCAATGGCGAAATCTCGGCTCACTGCAACCTCTGCCTCCTGGGTTCATGCGATTCTCTCGCCTCAGCCTCCCAAGTAGCTGGGATTACAGGCACCCGCCACCACGCCTAGCTAATTTTTGTATTTTTAATAGAAACGGGGTTTCACCAAGTTGGACTGGCTGGTCTCAAACTCCTGACCTCAGGTGATCCGCCCACCTCAGCCTCCCAAAGTGCTGGGATTACAGGCATGAGCAACCGTGCCCAGCCCCAAACCACTTCTAAATACACCTCCAGGCATTTGCACATAGTATTTCCTCCAACTGGAAGGAATTTTTCTTGAACTCCTACTCATGCCTCAAGGCCCAGGTAAAATGGCCCATCCTCTGAGAGCTGCATCAGATCCCATCACGCAGAGTCAGGGCCTTCTTGGGTCCCTCAGCCCCTCTCACACCCTTCTTGTAACTTGCTATTCATAATGATTTGCATATGAGACACTAAAAAGGCAGGGAGGCAGGAGTGGGCCGTGAAGGTCCAGTCTAGCTGGGACTCAGCAAACAGAGCATCACTGCCCAGGCCTTAGGTCCTCATTGCGATGCTTTGTTCTTGAAACCCTCTTCTGTTGGTTCTGAACTGGGATGGCAGCCCGCCAGGTGTTCTGACCCTGAACCCAGGCTCTGGTAGCCGACCCATTGCTCTAAGATGCATCCAGCCCTCAGGGTCACAAAGCCAGATGGGGAGCCAGTTCTCCCCATGAGAACAGAGGCTCTCGACAATGGTCCCCAAACCTCAGACAAAGGTGCTCACGTGCCGTCAGAGGACCTCGTTCCCAGTGACTCAGCCACTTGTGTTGCCAGCTGTGGGACATATGTGTCCATTTGCTCGTGACGCGGAGGTGGGTGTGCAGGCAGATGGATGTCTCCCGCCCTGTCTGACCTGCCGAAGCCTCCCAGAGGCTTCCGAGAGGCAGCCTCTGAGCCCCATGACTCCCTAGTGCCACGTGCTAACCAGCCCAGGGTTTACTGGACTTTGGTCGTGGTGCCCGGGGAGGAGCGGTGCTTCAAGAAGTGGAGTGACAGTGACGCACAGCTGGGCAGGCGAGAAGCCTGGAGACAGGAATCCCAATGACTCCACCTCTGGGGCACCGGGTACCCAGGCAGAAGGCCCTGACTCTCTTGGCCCCGAGGAAGGGCTTGCGTACAGGTGGCCTCACTCCTCTGAGTGAGGGGACAGAACGGGTGTGGTGGGTTTGAAAAGGATTTCAACCCCAAACGACCACAACTTTGAATTTTATGGTATTTGTTTTTGTTTGTTTGTTTGTTTTTGAGATGGGGTCTTGCTCTGATGCCAGGCTGGAGTGCAGTGGTACCAGCTCACTGCAACCTCCACCTCTGGGTTCTAGCTATTCTCCTGCCTCAGGTTTCTGAGTAGCTGGGATTACAGACGCCCACCACCATGCCTGGCTAATTTTTGTATTTTTAGTAGAGACAGGGTTTCACCATGTTGGCCAGCATGGTCTCGATCTCTTGACCTCGCGATCCACCTGCCTTAGCCTCCCAAAGTGCTGGGATTACAGACGTGAGCCACCGCGCCCGGCTAAATTTTATGGTATTTGAAGGTCATCTTTAGATACTTGGAAAGTTATCTGGAGCAGTTCTCTGACCATGTAGTAGAGTCAGGGAGTGGAGAACAGGAGATAAGAGAAAGGGAGCCAGGGACCCAGGGATTCTACGGCTTTCCAACCTGGGAATTGAAGAATTCTCAAATCTGGAAACGTGCATGTGCCAGTCCCTACCTAGTCTGTGTGTGGCACACACGAGGTGCTCAGCAAATGGCAAATCTTGTCCCTTCTCCCACCTGGTCCAAACGTCCTGCTTTACAGCAGAGGACAGTGAGGCTTGGGTGGAGCCCCTCCTGCTGAGCCAGTCCCTGCCTGAGGCCAAGCGGTGCTGTCTCCGTCTCACAGCCCAGCACCCCAGCAGTCACTCCCTCTCCCAGCCTGGCCCTTTTCCCCAACGTGGTTGGGCTCTTGCTCATGGCCCTCACCAGAAATAATGCCTTTTCCCTTTTCTCGGTCTAGTCTTGGCCTTAGCCATCCTTCAAGGCCCAGGTTCAGGAACTGAATCTGAGTCCAGATGGCCCCGGAACGAGGAGGGCTGGATCCAGTGCAGCCAGCTCTGCTGCATGAGCCTCCCAGAGCCAGAGGAGGGAGAGGGCACTGGGATTGTGGGCCTGAGTTGGTGAGAGGAGAGGCTGCTGGAGCCATTCACTCCAGTGGGCAGTGCCTGGGGTGTGAGAGCGTCTTCATTATGTCTGAGCGTGCATTCCTGGGATGCTTGCGTGTGTGTGTCTGTGCGTGTCTCCCACTCTGTGGAGTGACTGCTATGTGTGAGTCTCTCACTGAGCAATCATGAGTGTCTTTGTCTCTTTGTGTGACCCCTACTTCCACCTACCCAGGGAACAAGGGGCTAGGCTGGCCCCTGGGCTGTCAGAAAAGCCCCAAGGACCAAGTCAGGCCTAATGCTGGCAGCAGCCAGTCCTGCCCAGCGAGTTTTTCTGGCCCGGTGGCAGCAGCAGCAGCAGCAGCAAAGGTAACAGTGTCAGCCCAGAGAGGAAAAACAAGGCTGGGGTGGGGGCAGGAGCCCTAGGACCCCCCCCACCCCGCCAACCACGCCAACCAGGGCTTGTGGACCTGTGGGCCCACCTGGATGCTAACTGCCTGCTGGGTGATCTCCATCAGGCATGGCCCCTTTCTGGCCTCAGTTTGCCCATCTGTGAAAAGGAGGGGCGGAACAACCTGTCCGGCAGCAGACAGGAACCAGAGTCAAGCTGACCTTGGGAGGGGCAGGACACGGGTGCAGACAGACCTCTGCTGGGTCTTTGGAGCTCAGGGAGGGTGGGTGGAGGACAGAGCAGGTCTGTCAGGGCACAGAGGTCGGTGGGCACCAGCTCTAAGTTCCTCGCTGTGTGACCTTGGAGAAGTTGCTGTACCTCTCCAGGCTTCAGTTTCCTTTACCTGCAAGCTGGACTTCTGGGGATCATGCAGGTTTCCTCACTTCCTCCCTATGCTTGCCTGCAGCCAGTCCCTTCCTCCTAAAATTGCACCCCCCCTCCACCCCTTCCCTGCTTCGTTTTCTCCAAAGCCTTGGTCATTGTGTAAGATTTTATATAATTTTCTAATCACTTACTGTCTGTCACCCAGTAGCATATGAGCACTTGAGGGACAGAGAGCTTTGTCCTATTTTGTTGGTGGCTGAATCCCCAGGCCCTGGGACAGGGCTGGCACACAGCAGGGGCTCAGTGACCAGTTGGGCAGGGCAAATACATGTGCATTGACTCCAGGGTACCTCTGGCTAGAAAGGAGGCAAATATGTCACTTGGAGACAAACTGTCATTTATGGCAGAAGAGTCCACAGTAACTTGGATAGGAGTGTGGGGCAAAAGGTAGGCAGCCCAGACATTGCACGCCAGCCTTGGCCCCTGGCCCGCTGCCTGCCAGCTCAGACACGCTCCCCGGAGGAGGAGGGGGACAGCCCTTTGCAAACTCGTAAAGGGCAGCTAGCTGTGGCCATGGTTGCTCTGGGAGGCAGCATGAGGCCCATAAACCCCACCTCTGACAGCTTTACGGGGCTTGGTGTTAGTATGCCAGAGATGCCATGCATAGTGGCATCAGAGTTCACAAGTACCAACCAGCAAGGGCGGAAGAGCTCTTACACACAAATCTGCCAGGTTGTCATTTTCCTAGATGGCCATCGGGTCACCCGGCTTCCCAGCATCTGGGTTCCCTGCCTCCCTGTGCTGCTGCCTCTTCTCTAAGAGTGTTGGATTCATGGGCAGGGGGTGGGGGGCAGCCTTCCAGGCCAGAAGGGCCTCCCTAATTCCTCCCCAGCTTGGTGTGCGGTCCTTTAGGGCTTAATATAATTATGACAACTGGCACTTATCATGTGCCAGTCATCATACAAAACATGTTACAAAGCTGTCCATTTTATAAATGAGGAAACCGAGGCTCAGAGGGGTAACTTGCCCAGGATTATACAGCGAGAAGCCAGCAGGTGTCAGAGCTGACTGTTGCTCAAAATACCATGCTCTTAGCCACGTGCCCCATTTAAGCCTCAGCTTCCGACTCTGACCCCTGCTTGGTGGTTGTCCAAGGACCACTGAGAGGCCCCATGACAGATGATGGACAGTGGGAGCAGGACCCAGGAGCCTGGGCCCAGGCAGGAAGAAACCAAGGGTCAAGGGCGCCACCTGTTGGTGCTGTGTGCAAACCACAGCCAGCCAAGCCCAGGAAGCCCCTGACAGTTTTGACCTGGGCACACTTGGCCAGTGTGCCTTGGAGAAAGGGTTGGGGGGCACAGGCCAGGATTTCTCTGAGGGTCGCTTCCAGATCCCTTCCCAGGAAACACCAGTGCTGGCTCACCTGCTCAAGAACTCCCTAAAACTCTTCATCTTTCCTTCTGGTCAGAAAACACCTGTTATCCAAACACACCCCTCATTTCCCCACCTCTAGATCTCTGCTCACGCTGTTTCCTGTGCCTGGCATATCATCTACTCTCCTCGTACACCAAACTCCTACTCATGCTTTAGAGCCCAACTCAGATGTCACTTCCTCCCTGGTGCCTACACTATGTGGAATGTATCCACTGTCATTGAATTTCATTTATTCATTTGCTTATCATAGAGACCCCTGGGCCAGGCTGTGACCATTTCCCCTTCACATGCCTCTGGTTTGTCTCCTGTTCCAGTCCTGCCTTGTGGTTCTTGCACAGCTGATGCTCAGTAAATGCGTGCTGAACAAACTCACACGGCTGGGGTGTTCAGGTCTGATCATGTGCGTGTGCGCAGGTGGCTGCACTTACAGAGAGACGCCTGAAGAGGGCAGCACACTGGGGCGCTAACTTGGAGCGTGAGGCCGCGTGATTTGCTAGAGGAGGAAGCGGAGGGCGGAGGGAGAGCGGAGGGAGGGCCAGCCCCTCCCCCTCAACTCGGGCTCCAGACGTAGTTTGAGTCCCCTTTGCTCCCACTTTGCTGGGTGACCTTGGGCTTTGGGGTTGGTTCCAGGAGCCACTCAGCCAGGCCAGCCCGCCTGGCGGACGCCACTCCCAGGAGATGACCAGACCCTGGACAGCCGACACTTGGAAGACTGCCACGTCCTGCCTCTGCAGGAGCCGCAGCTCCCCGGGGCTGCAGGGAAGTGGGGGCTGGGCTGGGGGCTGGGAGGTGAGCCCGCGGGGACTCCAGGCTCCAGGTGCCCACACCATCGCGGGGCTGGGCAGTCAGGGCCAAGTACGCGCAGTAACCCCCCAACACACACACACACACACACACACACACACACGCTGATAGCACTCGCATTTTTAAGATGGGGAAATAGAGGCTCAAAGGGGGCATGCGCCCTTCCTGCCCCTCAGGATCACCAGCCTGCCCCCTGGAGAAGAGGGAAGGGAACAAGACTGATGGCTGGTTCCACAAATTGGGGGACCAGGCTCAGGGTGCGGGGCCTGTGACCCGTAACACGTAGGATCTGCCTCCCTGATTTGTCCCCTCCAAATCTCACCTTGAAATGTGACACCCAGTGTTAGAAGTGGGGCCTGGTGGGGGGTGTTGGGTCACAGGACAGACCCTCATCAGTGGCTCTTTGCAGTAATGAATGAGGTCTGGTTGTTGAAAAGAGCCTGGCACCTCCCTCCCCGACTTGCCCCCATCTCGCCATGTGACGCGCCATGCATAAAAGCTTCCTGAGGCCTCACCAGAGTCACATGCCAGTGCCATGCTTCCTATACAGCCTGCAGAACACCAAGTCAAATAAACGCCTTTTCTTTATAAACTACCCAGCCTCACGTGTTCCTTTATCCCAACAATAAAGGGACGAACACACCCCTGGAGCCACCCTCCTGATCATAGGCTCCTACCCCTTGCAGGTGCCTCCAGGCCCAGGGGAGCTCACCACCCTGCAGGGCTAGCAGCAGATGTGCTGATCCCACACAGTGAACAGCTTGAGCTTGTTTCGAAACGGGCTGGCTGAACACACGGGAGCCACAGGGACCCGGCAGAGCCTGGAAGGCATCAGGTGGGGATGCTTTTCCCCCAGCAGGAGCCCTCATGGGGCATCATGACCCAGCCTGTCTGAAGTCTGCCTTTGTCTGCTTCTTGCGGACCCCAAGCCCCATCAAGCTTGCATCTCCACACCCAGCCCCAGTGTTAGCTGTCAACCCAGGCCTGTGTTTCTTTGTCCTTCATTTTTATTTTTATTTTTATTTTTAGAGACAGAGTCTCACTCCACCACCCAGGCTGGAGTGCAGTGGCACAGTCTTGGCTCATTGCAGCCTCTGCCTCCCAGGTTCAAATGATACTCATGTCTCAGCCTTCCCAGTAGCTGGGATTACAGGCGTTCGCCACCATGCCTGGCTAATTTTTATATTTTTAGTAGATATGGGGTTTCAGCATGATGGCCAGGCTGGTCTCAAACTCCTGACCTCAAGTGATCCACCCACCTTGGCCTCCCGAAGTGCTGGGAATACAGGTGTGAGCCACCACACCTGGCCTTCTTCATCCTTTAGGAGATCATGAGAGGCCACGCTGCCCTCCTCTGGGGCCACTCCTTCCTTCATCCCTTCCTCCCAGCTGGCCTCTTTGCCACTCCAGTGCTAGCTCTGCTGGTGGCAGTAAGAGCAGGCACGGTAAGCGCCTCCTCCGTTCTGGGCTCTGTGCCCACAGCAGCCCTGAGAGCTGGTATTGCTGGTGGTCCCCCCGCACACCTCCACGCCTGGGCCCAGTCATTTCTCTGTGTCCCCTCAGCCCCTACCCGTACAGTCCCAGAGGCCATCATCTCCCTCCTGGCTCCCCACAGGCCTCCCTGCCGCCACACTCTTCCCCCAACAGTTCTTTCTCCTCACAGCAGTCAGAGTCATCTGCTAAAAATGGAGTCCAATTACATCTCTCCCCTGCTCGAGACCCTCCATGGCTCCCTATTGCTCTCAGAGAAGACCCCACCTCCTTTCAGGCCCTCCGTGATCACTGGATGTGTGGGTGGAACTCCAGCCCCTGCCCTTCGCTCACTCTGCTCCAGCCACGTCACCTCCTCCGGGTTCCTACACACCCCAAGCGCATTCCCACCTCAGGGTCTTTACAAATGCTAATCCCTCTGCCTGGAAGCCTCTCCTCTCAGGTCCTCCTCATTCCTGAGCATCTGGGAAGCCTCCACCTGCTAGTTCAGATCTTTGCTGCGATGCCACCTCCTCAGAGAGCCCTTTCCTGACCACCTTGGTCCATTCCGTATTTACATGTTTTCTTGTTCACTCACTAAGACTGAAACCCACGACAGCAGCAACTTTGCTTTTTCCCACGTGGTCTCCCCAGCCCCTAGAGCATCCTGGCACATGGCATGTAGTCAGTAAATATTCCTTGAATTAAAGCATCTAGATGCTACCAGGGCCTAACAGTGGGAAGGACAGATCAGCCAGGAGTCTGACCCTGTCTCCCCCCACCCCTATTCCTGCTGCTACCTTCCAGCCTGGATTCCTCGATCACCCCAGGGTGGCCCTTTGGGATCGGGTCCTGTGCTGCCCAGAGGCTGCCACACCACGGCTGAGGGCCGCCCTAATACAATGCCAGATGTTCCCCAGCACGGCCACCCTGCCTCCATGCCAGGAACTATTCTAATTGCTTTAAATATACTAACTTGTTTTTTCCATGCAATAGCCTATTTTACATGTGAAGAAACAGGCATAGAGAAGGTAAATGACTGGCCCAAGCTCACACAGCCAGGAAGTGGCAGAACCAGCATTCCAACGCAGGCAGCCTGGCCTCAGGATGCATCTTCCCAACTAGATCACATAGAGTGGGACCCTGTCCGGAGCACATCCTGGACACCCGCCCTGGGCACTTCGGCACTCTCCTGCCCTCAGTCTCTTGCCACAACACCACCCTGGACATCGCCCTCTCCTGATGAAGAACCTATGATGGCTCCTATGTTCGTAGAAGCCTGGACCTTCAGCCTGGCACTTGAGGCCTTCCACAGCTGGCCTGAGCCTGCTTTCCCGACACACCCCAATGCTCTGGGCTGCACCCTGGGGTGCCCAGACCATCACCTGTGTCCAGGCCTCCGCCCGGGCTGCTCCCTCTGCAGGAATGCCATTCCTCCACCCTCACTCCGTGAGCCCGTCCCGGGCCCCAAGGCTCAGCTCAGATGCTGCCCATCCCCTGCCCACCCTCCTCTGCACACACCCCCAAGGGCCAGAGCTCACTTCACAGAGACGGAGAACTCCCCTGGGGAGCTCTCACTCTCCCGGATCAGGAAGGCTCCCAGATGGTTCCGCTTCATCAGAATCTCTTCAGCCAGCTGCCGGGAAATCCTGCCCGAGTACCACCTGTGGAGAGAGGGAGCCGGTGAAGGCAGCGGGAGATCAGGCTCTCAGCCAGCCTCCCACCCCGTGCCAGGTGTTCAGTGTCTGAGACAAGGGAGATGTGATTGTACCCGTTTTACAGATGGGAAAACTGAGGCACAGAGAGGTGAAGCAATACACCCAAAATCACACAGCAGAGGCAGGCAGGAGCTGGAACACAATCCCAGCATTTTAGCTCCTAAGGCCAGCCTACCTAACCACGCCAGCAAACACACACCCTTATGAAAACAGAAAAGTCACACTCCAGTGAGCCACAACCCAGCCAACCTCAGTCTAACTTTCCCTTTGAGATGGTAGATTCTTTAAAGTCAAAACACAAATCAGGCTTGGTGGTGCATGACTGTAGTCCAGCTACTTGGGAGGCTGAGATGGGAGGATCACTTGAGGCCAAGACTTTGAGACCAGCCTGGGGAATAGAGCCCCCCGCAACCCCGTTCCTAAAAAAAAAACTTTGGGCTGGGCGCGGTGGCTCATGCCTGTAATATCAGCACTTTGGGAGGCTGAGGCGGGCAGATCACAAGGTCAGGAGATCGAGACCATCCTGGCTAACACGGTGAAACCTTGTCTCTACTAAAAATACAAAAAAATTAGCCGGGCATGGCAGCAGGCACCTGTAGTCCCAGCTGCTCGGGAAGCTGAGGCAGGAGAATGGCATGAACCTGGGAGGCGGAGCGTGCAGTGAGCTGAGGTCGCACCACTGCACTCCAGCCTGGGTGACAGAGCAAGACTCTGTCTCAAAAAACAAACAAACAAAAAAGTCTCGTTCTGCCGTTCAGGCTGGAGTGCAGTGGCATGATCTCGGCTCACTGCAAGCTCCGCCTCCTGGGTTCAGGCGATTCTCCTGTCTCAGCCTCCCGAGTAGCTGGGACTACAGGTGCGTGCCACCACACCCAGATAATTTTTTTTGTAGTTGTTGTATTTTTAGTAGGGACAGGGTTTCACCATGTTAGCCAGGATGGTCTCGGTCTCCTGATCTCGTGATCTGCCCACCTCAGCCTCCCAAAATACTGGGATTACAGGCGTGAACTACTGGACTACTGCTGCGCCCAGCCAAAAAAACATAGCAACTTTTTAAGTTGAAAAAATATAAAACTAGACAACAAAAATAATAGTAGCTTTGATCTGGTGAGGAAATACCTCTCTCCGTACCCATTCCACAGACTCCAGGCCACCTGGATTCTTTTTTTTTTTTTTGAGATGGAGTCTCGCTTTGTTGCCCAGGCTGGAGTGCAGTGGTGTGATCTCGGCTCACTGCAAGCTCCGCCTCCCGGGTTCACGCCATTCTCCTGCCTCAGCCTCCCCAGCAGCTGGGACTACAGGCGCCCACAACCGCGCCCGGCTAATTTTTTGCATTTTTAGTAGAGACGGGGTTTCACCGTGTTAGCCAGGATGGTCTCGATCTCCTGACCTCGTGATCCACCCGCCTCGGCCTCCCAAAGTGCTGGGATTACAGGAGTGAGCCACCGCACCCGGCAACCACCTGGATTCTTTTCACAGGCACAAGTTCCTTTTTCTGCTGACCAAACAGAACTGGGTATGCAGCAGGTGCCTGGTAAATGCTTAGACTCTTGCAAGATCCCCAGGGTCTGGGAGTGAAACTCCTTTTCCAGTCCTGCTGATCTTGCTGTGTGGCTCCTGGTAGCCCCTGACCTCTTCAGGAATTAGCCACTGCTATAGGCTGACTTTGTGTCCCCCAAAATTCAAATATTGAAACCTAATCCCCCATGTGACAGTAGTTAGAGGTGGGGTCATTGGGAGGTGACTAGCAGCCCCCATGAATGGGATTGGTGCCCTTATGAAAGAGACCCCAGAGAGCTCACTTGTCTGCCATGTGAGGACACAGCTAAAAGACACAGCCGTCTATGAACCAGAAAGCAGCCTCACCAGACACGAATGTGTCGGCACCTTGATCTTGAACTTCAGCCTCCAGAGCAGTGAGCAACCAATGTTTGTTGTTCATAAGCCACCCAGTGGATGGCATTCCATGACAGCAGCCTGCAGGACTAAAACACCCACCACTGGAGGCGCTGCGTGGTCTCTGACTGGCTTTCCTAACTCCAGTGTTTTAGCCCAGCTTTGGCTCTGACCCCTTTATTGTTCAGATGGGGAAGCTGAGGCTCAGAACAGCCAGAGGTTTCATGGTGGGATCATGACAGAATGTTTCCCTTCACTCCTTCCATAAATGCTCCTCTCCCTGAGTCAGACTGAGCTTGGCACAGGTGGTGGAAGCCAGGCGGGACTTTTCCTGTTGTCTCGGATGTTGATGAGCCCTCGGGGCTGAGTGCAGAAGGCGTGTGGTGCCGCACATGCCGCTAGTGTCCTGGCCGTGTCCCGGCACCGGCCTTGGCAGGATGAAGGCTGCTCAGCGCAGACCTTGGGGCTTTTTTTCTGGTGATTGACATATTTGGCCTGGGTTCAGGGCAGGCTGAGGCTCCCAGGAACGGTCTGACTCCCAGCAGTGACTGATGGAGCAGGGGGGTAGACACCCCAGCGCCCAGCCCTCCGGAGGGACGACTCCCAGGTGCGCATTCTGTACTGTCTCCAGCTGGCGCTCATCCCCAGCCAGATGGAGCTCCGGTTGCCCCCAGCAGCGATGACACCAACAGTGGGCCCCACTGGTTCCCCCTCTTCCCTGTCCTCTTCCCCATTGCTAAATAAATTCGTTGTGATCAGGCTCGTGTCCCAGGGACAGCTTCCGGAGAAGCTGGAGCCCTAGACATGAGATTCTAGACCGCTGCTGCCCCCAAACGAATGGGGGCCCGTCGGCCCTGTCCCAGTGAGTTTCCTCCTGGGAGGGAGCGTGGAGAAGGTAGCCGCTGGGTATAGGGCTCGGGGCAACCATCTGGAGAGCTCAGCCTGGGTCTCCTGAGGTTTGGAGACCTGAAGGCAGGTGCCCAGCCAGCCTGGGTGTCTCAAGGCCGGAGATGAATGCCACAGGCTGCGGCAGGAGGAGAGCACAGGGGGCCCAGGGTTGGGCTTACCAGGGAGGGGAGTCGCAGAGAGCTTCTTCACCAGGAGGCCCCCAGCTCCATCCTGGAACCGTGCCCAGAGTGGCCCAGGGCGGGAGTTTCCTGAGGGGCAGGTTTCTTCGAAGAACCCACAAAACTCCTCAGGCGGCATCAGTGTGTGGGCGGCTGTTGCCCTCAGAGAGTGTCACAATCACACCCTCCTAGGAGTCTCCCACGTCCCCTGCCAGCCCTGCCCCCACCATGGCTTGACAGATGGAGGCAAGAAGAAAGCACTTCCTGAAACCCCCAGGGCCCGGCTCCTTCCCCCACACCAGTGTCACTCCATTTGTGGCCACCTCGCACCATCCCTGTTTTACTGATGTGGAAACCAAGGCCCAGATGGGGGCAGAGACGCCCCCACACCCCACCAGATTGCATAGCAAGTGCATGGTCTGGACTCTCCCAGTCCCACAGCTGTTCTTATGAGCTTCCCTGCTGTCCTTCAGGGTGTCCCAGCCCAGGGCCACGCCATACAGCTGCAGTCCCGCTCCACCTCTGTGCCTCTGTCTGCTTGTCTCAAAGACAGCGATGGCGGTGCTCAGCTCCTAGGGCCTTGGGAGGATGCAGGAGCTGCTTGAATGCGGGTGTTTGCTGCTTCCCCCACACTTCCCCCTGCCAGGCTTGTCTCTGCCTTCCCTGGCAGCGTCCATTTGAACTTCCAGGCCCAGCGGGCCACACCCTTCCTGTAGGAAGCCATCCCTGACTCCCATGGGCCATGAGGCTGGGTCATGTGCCGCTGTGGTCCCTGCTGATGGGACGGCTCTGGAACACTTGGCATACATTGTGCCTCCTCCAGGGGCTCCCAGGGTTGGCAGGGGTGAGAGGAGGTGCCCAGGGAAGGAGTGGGCCTGGCACAGGCACAAGGCCTACCTCTGAATTTCTGAGGCCCCAGCTCTCTCTCTGCCCCCACACCCTGGGGCCTTTATGGGCTGAGTCAGGTGTGGAGTTGGAGTTTCCCCGTAGTTATTTTGAGAGCAAAGCAGGTGCTGAGGTTAGTCGAGGACACACCTGGGCACCACTTCAGGCAGGTTAGTCAGGGGCCTGACCCCATCCCTGCTCTTTCCCAGACACAAGTGGCCAGAGATGACCCCAGAGGCATGGAAGGCTGGAACCCTCCATGGCTCCCAACTGCCCTGCTAGAGTCTTGCCTTGACCACTGGCATCCCCCCGACTGGCCTGGCCTGGCACCACCATCTTTTGTCATCTTTTCTCCCCTACCTGAGCAAATGCGACCCTCTCAGCAGCTGTAGGCCAGCCAGCCTTCCAGCCATTGCCAGGCCATTTCCTCCATCTGAAGGCCCCTCCCTGACAGCTTGGCCCAGGGGAATTGCTCCCATTCACGCCCTCTGGCCTGTCTGGATGTGCCTGTTGGCTTACAGGGACCTGGGGCACTCGCTCCAGCTTGTGGCCCTGGGTCAGATTCTCTGTGTCTCTCTCCCTCTTCACCTACTCCTTCCCTCTCCCCCTTAATTGACAGAAAGACCACAGAAACCTGCCCAATATCACACAACCACGAGGGACATAGTGAGGCCTGGAACCCAGGCTGCAGCCCCAGATGCCAACTGGAAGCGGCAGCCGCTGTGGGGGAGGCTGGGAGTGCCTGGAGCCCAGGCAGGTGGCTGAGGACCTGGGTGGGAGGGGGCCTCGCACAGCACAGGAAGCTTGAGGTGGTGGCAGCTTTGGAACCAACTTAAAGAGAGATAAAGAGGAAATACCTCTCAGGCCCCACCCTGGCCCTGCACCTCCTTCCCTTCCTACCCCACAGCCGCACACACATCTCAGCTCCCAAACTGTCCCTCTAGCCTGCCTGGCCCTGTCACCTGTCTCCATATCTGACTGGGTCCTAACATAACACCTCCGTGGTTCCCCACATGGCTTGGCATTTGAGGTCCTCCTGCCAGTCCCACACACCACAGGATCTCTCTCATTGCTCTCCCTTTGCTCATCCTGACCTTCTCCCAGGGATGCCTTTCTCTTTTTCTACTTAGCCAATTCCTACACATCCTTCAAAACCTCACTCATTGCCACCTCTTCTGAGAAGCCTTCCCTGGGAAATCACCTTAATGCTCACTGTCTTCCCATGTAGTATGTCCTTCATGTCCTCTGTCTCCCCCAGAACACGGCTGCTCTGACTCCTTGTGTCTCCAGCATCGCCCAGGCTGGGACCCCTGGAGCTGTGGCCAGTGTTTAGTGAATGACTAAGTGGCTGTATCTTGGGGCTGCCTCAGCTGTCATTCAAAGCATATCCAGTTGGTTCGCATAGATTTCTTGGGCCCCATGCCTGTTCTGGCCCTGCTCCAGCCATTCTCACGGCAGCAGTATTGGCTGCCACCTGCCCAGAGCCCCAACTGGGACATCCCTAGGCTGGCAGGTCCCAGGCCCCAGGATAGCTGCGCCCCAGGCCCAGTTCCTGCTCCACCCTGGTCCCAGACTCTGCTCTGCCAATGTCCAGTTCCACCCACAACCCAAAGGCAGGGCCTACAGGATCTGCTTCCTGCCCAGCCCTCTCCCAGTCACTACTCAGCGCCAGACCAGCTCTCAGCAAGAGCTCTAGAACCCTCCACAGTCTGAACAGATTGGAGCATCTGCCCTCCTTGAGTTACAGATAGGAAAACTGAGGAACGGAGAGCAGGGACCTGCCTGAAGCCACACACCAGCCAGTGGCCCAGCCAGCTAAAAGCCCAGGACCTTGTCCTCTCTCAGGGACCTCCTAGACATTCTCCACTGGCTCAGGTCCTCGGTGTCGAGGCCTGGGCTTGCCCTAACTCTGCCCCAACCCTGGGTAAATCCTCAGAACTCAGTCTCCTGTGCCTGCTCAGGCTGGTGGCCTCTGTGGAGCCTGGGGGCCCCAGACAGATGGACAGAGGCCCAGGAGTGAGGGGGTCCCATGGCCAGGAGAGATAGAGCCACGGGGATGGGATGGAGGGTGTCCACTCACGGATGGGGCTTGACGTGGATGTAGTTCTTGGGAATAAACCCCTCGACGCCCCGGAGCTCGGCCTTGTACCAGTTCTGGTCATCCTCCATGTTCAGGATCTGTGGGCAGGAGACACAAAGCCACTCAGTCACCGAGAAAGAACAACTGTCACCCCCGGAGATGCCACTGCATGCCAGGCCCCAGGTGGGCTTCGCCTGCACCAGCTTCTGAGTCTACTCACAGAGAAGGGCTGGGGGCCTGGGACAGGACTTGCCCACGGTCACAAGGGCTGAATTAGAACACCTCGTTCCTCAGTCCTGCCCATCCTCTGGCCCCAGGACAGCCCATCCTCAGGCGATTCACAGACTCCAAGGGAGGCACGGTCGGGGACTCATAGGAGGCTTGGGGTGGCTGCAGCTGGACTCTCAGGCTCCAACAGCAGGAGCCCTGCGGACCATGGGGTTTGCAGGAGCAGAACTGGGGACCTGAGTTCCTTCCTGGGCTGTGCCCGCGAGTTTGGGGGGTCCACAGCACCTACATGCCATGCACTGAGCCTTGGGGTGAAAGTCGGGGGGCCCAACCTGAGCACAGCCACCAGTGGTCACCTAGGGTCCCTCACATTTAAACAGCTGAGGGGTGACAATTCAGTGGGGGGATTTCAGGCTCTGGGGAGCAGAAAAGGGGGTCTTTGGTCTGAGACAGGCTGTTTCTCAGCCCCGGCGTGGCCTGCTCAGTCACACGGGCTCCTCTTCACCCCACAGGTGGGCCGGGAGGAACTGAAATAGCCAGAGCGGGGGTGGGAGTCCCTGAGGGGGAGCAATCAAGCGACCAAGGCGGAGTGGGGCTGGGCCTGGGAGGGGCACAGCACAAGGCCGGGGGTCCTTCCTCCATTCCCTGGGCACGCCTTCCATGTGTCCCCCTGATTCTGATATAGCCCCCAAGGTCAACATCACCAAATGCTATTTTACAGATAACAAAACTGAAGCCCAGAGAGGGGAAGTGACTTGGCCAAGGCCACACAGCAGGGGAGAGGCGGAGCCTGTTTGGTCAGCTAGGACTCTGAGGCCCGGGGTTTTTGGCTTACTGGTCAAGGGGGTCCTGGCCCACCAATTTTCGCCTCCAGTCCTCTTTGTCTCTGGACCCCAGCTTGAGGGGACATCTCTCCTGTGAGGAGTCCTGGAGCACGCTCCAATGTCAGCTCAATCTTTCAGGGGTACTTGTTGAGAGAAAAAAAATGGGCATGGGGTACCAAACGCCCAAGGCAGGCCAACATAGGGGCATCAACTCCAGCAATGACATTTTGCCAAGAGTAGCTGGGATTGGCCTCCTAGGACCCAGGCCTGAGGCCCCACCCTCACAGGTGGCCTCTGTACACCCATCTCCACCCCCACTTTGTCCACCAGGCCAGGCTGGCTGAGCCCCTTCCTTCCTGTCCCTGCAGCCTGGGCCAGGTCAGCAGCCCCAGGGGCGAACGGAAGCAGGTGGCTGACTCAGGAAAACTTTCACTCAACACAAAACAAAACAAAACAAAACAAAACAAAACAGGCTGGGCACGGTGGCTTATGCCTGTAATCCCAGCACTTTGGGAGGCTGAGGAGGGTGGACCACCTGAGGTCAGGAGTTCTAGACTAGCCTGGCCAATATGGTGAAACCCCATCTCTACTAAAAATACAAAAAATTAGCCAAGCATGGTGGCACACCTCTGTAATCCCAACTTTCTCAGGAGGCTGAGGCAGGCGAATCACTTGAACCCGGGAGGTGGAGGCTGCAGTGAACCGAGATCGTGCCATTGCACTCCAGCCTGGGCAACAGAGTGAGACTCCATCTCAAAACAACAAAACAAAACAACACAACTCCCCCAACCTAAGGAGAAAACAAGGACCTGTAGGCCACATGCCACAGCCATGGATTCCAGGAGGAGGCCCTGAAGCCTGGGGCTCCAGAACATTCTGTCTGCTTCTGACTCTCTGTGGCTTTGACCTCAGTGTCCTCCCTCTTCTGTCCAGTGGGTGTATTTGTGGCCTGCCTTGCATGCAGCAGTGTGGACATGGGATGCACTATATCTCTTTTTTTTTTTTTTTTTTTTTTTTTGAGACGGAGTCTCACTCTGTCACCCAGGCTGGAGTGCAGTGGCCGGATCTCAGCTCACTGCAAGCTCCGCCTCCCGGGTTTACGCCATTCTCCTGCCTCAGCCTCCCGAGTAGCTGGGACTACAGGCGCCTGCCACCTCGCCCAGCTAAGTTTTTGTATTTTTAGTAGAGACGGGGTTTCACTGTGTTAGCCAGGATGGTCTCGATCTCCTGACCTCGTGATCCGCCCGTCTCGGCCTCCCAAAGTGCTGGGATTACAGGCTTGAGCCACCGCGCCCGGCCGGGATGCACTATATCTCATGCAGTCCCTGCTTTGTTTTGTCTCCTTGTCATCTGCACTCAGAGGACCCAGGAGTGTCCCATTGGTTACGTTAGTTAGTGATTTCTTTCTCTTTTTTCTTTTCTTTTTTTTTTTTTTTTTGAGATGAAGTCTCGCTCTGTCAGCAGGCTGGAGTGCAGTGGCACAATCTCGGCTCACTGCAACCTCTGCCTCCCAGGTTCAAGCGATTCTCCTGCCTCAGGCTCCCGAGTAGCTGGGACTACAGGTGCCTGCCACCACGCCCAGCTAATTTTTGTATTTTTACTAGAGACGGGGTTTCACCATGTTGGCCAGGCTAGTCTCGATCTCTTGACCTCACGTTAACTGATTTCTTACTGTGAACATTGTTCGAAAGCCCCAGACCCTCTGAGGCCCGGGAATTCTCAGAAGGGAGAGAGGCCAACCCCTCCCTGGAGGAGTATCACTGCTCAAGGTGAAAGGCAGACCTCGGCCTGCCCCTGAGCCTTTGCCCCCATGGTGCCCTCCACCTGGGCTGCTGCCCCACTTTACCATCCCAGCCTGATGCAGTTGCTGCTTGACAGTTGTTTACTGAACACCTACTGTGTTCCAGGCACCCCACGACAGAGCAGGGAACAAGAAGCTCACATTCTAGTAGGCAGAGACAGACTATAAACAAGGGAAGAAACAAGTAAGCAAGGTAGTTTAATGGAGCAGTAAGTGTTGTGAAAAATGGCCATCAGGAGAGAGATGGAGAATGTCTGGTTGGGTGGGAGCGGGGAGATTGTCAACACGGGACAGGTGGGGTGGTCCAGAAAGGCCTTTCTGAAGAAGTGACATGGAAGCTGAGACCCGAATTACAAGAAGGAACCAGCAGTAAGAAAATGTGGGGAACAGTGTCCAAGGCGGACGGAACAGCCAGTGCCAAAGCCCTGAGGTGGGGGCAAGCTCTGTACCCGAAACAGAAAGGAGGCCAGGGTGCCTGGAGCCGAGGAGGGAGGAGCAGGTGTCATGAGATATACAGGGGAGGGCCAGGATCTGAGTCATGGCCACTGCATGGAGACTGGGCTGGGAAGCAGGGGGTGGCGGGGGGAGGCCTTGAGAGCCACCACACAAGCCCAGGTGAGTGACGATGGAGGCCTGGGCCAGAGGAGGGACTTCAGGTAGGTTTGGCCAGAGTTGCCGACAAGACAATGACAGGCTGCAGAAAGTAGGCTCGGGGAGCCCAGGGCTGGACCGTCACCCTTTCCCCTGGAGATGGCAGGGTGACATGGGCTTCCTGAGTCTGGGTCACGTCATCCAGGCTGCTCGTGGAGAGATGGGAGTGTAGCCCCCTCCAGCTGGCAGCAGCAGGGGGATGCGTGCACCCAGAAACGCCCGGCCCATCAGGGAGGGAGGCTTTGTCCCAGAGAGGTGATGTTTGGGGCCATTTGTCCAGAGTGAGTCCATGAGCCAGAGTTTTCATCCAAGACCAAAGTTGAGATTTGAAGAATGGGCTTCATTGCCCGCTCCCCCAGGCTGGACTCAATCTGTAGGCAGGCAGTGCCGTGGCAGGGGCTGGCCCACAGGGAGTGCTGGAAAACACTTGCTGGGCAAGAGGACAGGCTGGTCGTGGAGCTCAGCTTCCACCCCAGCCACTTGATCCCTCCATGCCTGGCTCAGCGCCTCCCGCGCACCCCATTCCTATTTCATCACTGCCCCACTCCCTCCCAACACCACACCTGGGTCTAAAGACCTCCAAGTGCTCTCAGATGAGAAACGAAGACTTGGATCCCCGCAGAGGGTCATGCCTTGGGCTCACAGCCCCAGTGCTCAGCCTGGCCCTGTCCACGAGGCCCACAGCCAGCACTGCAGTGACCCCAGATGCCAGCACCCCAACATAGAGAAGGAGGAATTGCTCCTCCTCCTCTGGACCCCAACCCCCAGCCCAGCCTGTTCAGACCAAGTGCAGGTTCCACAGTCAAAGGGATACAGTCAAAGGGACAAAAGGACTCCATACCGAGCAGGTCATGTTGCCTCCCTGTGCCTAGTTTAGTCACCTGTGAAATGGGGGTGCCAGTCCCCATTGCTTAAATGGAACATGGGGTGTGCTGCTGAATTCAAGGCCTGGCTATAGCAGGGTGATGGCACAGGGAGCCCTCCCATCTTGTGCTTGAAGATTGTGGTCAAGAGCAGCGCCCAGGGCTCAGCGCAGAGGAGCGTTCAGTCTAACACCCATTGCTCCAGTGAGGAAACTGAGCCCCAGGGAAGGGCAGTCACTTCCCTAGCGTGGTTTACTGGCAGTTCCAGTGCACATGTCTTGGCATGGCTACTCCCAGAATCCTGGGCATGGCTTTCGTATGCAAACTTTTAAGCAAGGACATTTCCAGAGACACATTCCACAGGCCCATCTGTCTAGACTGTCTTGGAAGGCTGCAATGTCTGTCAAAAAGCGGCCCAGACAAGGAAAAATGAACTGTGGTATGACCCTATTTTCCCTTTACTCCACACTACTGGGAAGCTCATCCTTGATGCGTTCATCACAGCTATTTTAGCCCTACTAGGTTAGCATGTGTACTTATTTCTTTCCTAAGACCTTCTCTGTCTCCCTCTTTCTCCCTCTGTTCTCCATTCCCATACTCTGTCTCTCTCTCTAGCTCTCATTCTCTCCCTCTCTCAACAATTTTCTTTTCAAACTTTTTCCTGGAAAACTGGGGGTTGAACTAACTCCTGCCAGACACTGTGGTAATATCTCATCGAATCCTCACAGCAGCCCCAAAGGAGGGTCATTAGTTATCTCCCCATTTCCTAGATGGAGAAACTGAGGCTCCGAGGGAAGAGGTGGCTTGTCCGGAGTCACACAGCCAATAACTGGAGAGGCTGGGCCTGTCTTCCAGGGGCCACCGTCTGCTTGGGACAATCCCAGGCCCCCGGTTTCTAAATCCACCCCCACCCCGTGTGGGGCCAACTCAGCAGGCTCCAGCCCCCCTACCTTGAGTGTGTCTCCCTTGTTGAAGGCCAGCTCATCGCTCTCTGTGGCCTGAAAGCTGTACAGGGCCACGGACTCCATGCCGCTGCTCGGGGCTCCAGCAGCTGGGCTCAGAGCTGGGCCGACAGCTTCCTGCTTCCTCTGCAGTCGAGGACCGTCTTCCTTTGTTTTGAGTGCGTGTTTGTTCTTTTGAAGTTGAGACTGAAACTGCTCCTGATGGGGGAGAAACAGGAAATAGACATGTCAGAGAACAGGGAGGGCTTGTGAGCCAGCTCGGTCCCTACCTCAGACCCCAGGTGCCAGGAATGGCCTTTGGGGAGTCTCCCTGAAGCTCTGGGAGTGGGGCCCCCTTGTGCCCATGTTTTATCCTCCATAAAAGTGAGGTGCCTGGAGGAGAAGCGCCGAAGCTGTCCTGCTGGCTCAGGCACTGAATCTCATGGCACCAGATGCTGGCCCCCCTTCACCAATTTGCCAATGACCCTCCATCTTTTCCTAAACCCTGGTGCCTCTTGTGATGCCCTGCCTCCTGCTCCTTCAATCCCAAGCTCTTCACCTGGCACTCAAGGCCCTTGCAAGCCACCACCTCCACCTGCCCCTACAAACAGCCCCCATTCTCATCCTTTGTCATCCCCTTCACTCTAAACAAACCCGGGGCTTCAGCCACAGCAAGGGGCCACACCAAACTCTCATTTCAACCACAGACTTTAGCACATGCGGTTCCTCTGCCTGGTGCTCTCCTCTTTCTGCTCCCGGGAGACTCCTATTCATCCATCAAAGCCCAGCTCAGAATGTACCTCTTCTGGTTTAAACACGGGCACCTTAGGTGTAACTTAAATTCTAAGGTCAATAAGACTTGTGGGCTGGGGCAATGGCTCATGCCTGTAATCCCAGCACTTTGGGAGGCCGAGATGGGCGGATCACTGGAGGTCAGGAGTTCGAATTCCGCCTGGCCAACGTGGTGAAGCCTCATCTCTACTATAAATACAAAAAATTAGCCTGGCATGGTGGCACGTGCCTGTAATCCCAGCTACTGGGGAGGCTGAGGCACAAGAATCACTTGAACCCAGGAGGCAGAGGTTGCAGTGAGCCAAGGATCCATCCAGGCTCAAAGCAATCCTCCTACCTTGGCCTCCGGAGTAGCTCGGACTACAGGTGCCCACCACCATGTTTGACTAATTATTTGTCTTTTTAGTAGAGATGGGTTTTCGCCACGTTACCAAGGCTGGTCTTGAATTCCTGGACTCAAGCGATGCGATCCTCCTGCCCGAGATTGCACCCTTGCACTCCAGCCTGGGTGACAGAGCGAGACTCCTCAAAAAAAAAAAAAAAAAAAAAAAAAGAATTATAAATAAATCTCTACCTTTCCTTCGTGGGTTTGTTATGAGCAGGGCATCGGTGCAGCAATTCTGAAACTGTTTTGTAAGTGTTGCAGGATAGAGCATGCATGGACAAGCACAGCTATATTGTTTGGAACCAGGGTTCTCCCTGGGAAAGAAGGGAGACACAGACGTGGAAGGAAAACCAAGCAGAGCCCTGTGGTGTTGCATGGACACTGGATGAATCAGTGTGAAGTCACATTTTTTTTTTTGTAAAGAAATTTTTCTTCCTTCATTTATATTAATATGGACTCATGGTTTCATATTTTAGCCAGTGGATTATAATCCACTACTATCACATTTATTTTGATGCTCAAAATGCCCCTGATTAGGCCAGTGGGGTCTCCTTCAAGCTGGCTCCTTATCCTTTTGACATGGACCCATCATTCTATGAATGCACCCTGACCTTCTGGCCAATAATAGGAGAATCGCTTGAACCAGGGAGATGGAAGTTGCAGTGAGCCGAGGTCACGCCATTGCACTCTAGCCTGGGTGACACATCTAGACTCCATCTCCAAAAAAAAAAAAAAAAAAAAAAATGTTGAGAGGAAAGAAGGGAAGATGACAGCTGCTTTCCTCCCACTGTGGAGTCCCTGAGCCAACCAGGCAGGATGGAGCTGGCCCTGGCCTCACCTAGCCCCATTCCAGGGCTCCTCCACCCTGCCCTCTACTCAAAGACCCCTGCCTTCTGGCTGCCCCCGACCCCAGGGGTGACAGGATGTTACAAGGCCCCTCTTTCCGGCTTTGTTGCAGCTGAGGTTTCAAAGCCTCAGAATGATGCAATGGAGGGGTTGGGATCCGCCCCCGCCTCAGTTTTGAGGTGCTTCCAACCACATGAGGGGAGAAGGACTTCCCCTTATGAAGCTGAATGTGTGTCCCCCGGGGCTGGTGGGACAGACGCCTGGTTTATTTTTATGTGTTTTAGAAGTATTTATTCTCTGCCAAGTCCTTCACAAAGAGGTAAGTGACCAATAGTTGGTAGGTGGCAGGGCTGGGGTTCAAACCCAGGCAGGCCTGAGGGCCAAACCATGCCTACAGCTCCTTCGCCACATGGCCTCAACCCGGAGGATTCCTGCCCAAGGTGGTTCAGGCCAGAGTTGGGAGCCTGGGCTGCCTACTGTACAGTGAGCTCAGGGAGTGTAGCGAGGTAAGCAGCAAAGCTTTGTTGGAGGGTAAATCTGCCCTGATTCTGGGAGACCAGAGAGGACCCCACAAATGGGACTTGACTGAGAGGACCCTTGAATGCAGGACCCCAAATGAGGGAGACGCTGGGGCCTGGAACAAGGGGCCATCAGAAGCTGGAGGCTTAGGCCAGGCGCGGTGGCTCACACTGTAATCCCAGCATTTTGGGAGATCAAGGCAGGCAGATCACTTGAGGCCAGGAGTTCGAGACCAGCCTGGCCAGTAGAGATGGTGAAACCCCGTCTCTACTAAAAATACAAAAGTTAGCCAAGCATAGTGGCATACACCTGTAATCCCAACGAGGCTGAGACACGAGAATCACTTGAACCCAGGAGGCGGAGGCTGCAGTGAGCCGGGATCACACCACTACATTCCAGCCTCAGCGACAGAATGCGACTCTCTTAAAAAAAAAAAAAAAAATTAAAATTAAATAATTTTTTTTCTTTTTTTAAAATAAGAAGCTAGCTGCTTGCAGAGCATCAAGCCCCATCACAGGGCTGCAGCCTGGGTTCCTATGGGAAGTGTTGATGGGAAGAGTCAAGCGCTGTAAAATATCTGAAGAGATTTATTCTGAGCTAAATATGAGAGAACAATGACCCAGGACTCAGCCCTCAGAGAACATGTACCCAAGGTGGTCAGGCCATAGCTTGGTTCTTTTTTTGGGAGGGGGACGGAGTCTCACTCTGTCACCCAGGCTGGAGTGCAGTGGTGTAATCTCGGCTCATTACAACTTCCTTCTCCTGGGTTCAAGTGATTCTTCTGCCTCAGCCTCCCAAGTAGCTGGGACTACAGACGTGGGCCACCAGGCCGGGTTAATTTTTGTATTTTTAGTGGAGACAGGGTTTCACCATATTGGCCAGGCTGGTCTCGAACTTCTGACCTAGTGATCCACCCGCCTCAGCCTCCCAAAGTGCTGGGATTACGGGCATGAGCCACTGCACCCAGCCACACAGCTTGGTTTTACACATTTTATGGAGACATAAGACATCAATCAATACATGTAAGATGTACATTGGTTCAGTACAGAAAGGTGGGAAACTGGAAGAAAGGGTGCGGGTGTCGGGGGCTTCCAGGTCACAGGTGGATTCAAGAATGTTCTGACTGGCAATTGGTTGAGAGAGTTATTATCAATAGAAAGGAATGGGCTGGGTGCAGTGGCTCACACCTGAAATCCCAGCACTTTGGGAGGCCAAGGCAGGAGGATCACCTGAAGTCAGGAGTTCAAGACCAGCCTGACCAACATTGTGAAACCCTGTCTCTACCAAAAATACATTAGGCTGGGCATGGTGGCTCACTGTAATCCCAGCACTTTGGGAGGCCAAGGCGGGTAGATCACTTGAGGTTAGGAGTTTGAGCAGCCTGACCAACAAGTGAAACCCCGTCTCTACTAAAAATAAAAAAAAATTAGCTAGGCGTGGTGGCGAGTGCCTATAATCCCAGCTATTTGGGAGGCTGAAGCAGGAGACTCACTTGAACCCAGGAGACAGAAGTTGCAGTGAGCCAAGATCATGCCACTGTACTCCAGCCTGGGCGACAAGAGTGAAACTTCATCTCAAAAAATATATATACAAAATTAGCCAGGAGTGGTGGTGCATGCCTGTAATCCCAGCTACTTGGGAAGCTGAGGCAGGAGAATTGCTTGAACCCAGGAGGCGGAGATTGCAGTGAGCTGAGATCACCTTATAGCACTCCAGCCTGTGCAACAAGAGCAAAACCTCATCTCAAAAAAAAATAAAATAAATAAAAAATAAGGAGTTTTGGAAGCCAAGGTTTTATTATGTAGATGAAGCCTCCAGGTAGCTGGCTTCAGAGAATAGAGTGTAAATGTTTCTCATCAGACTTAAAGAGTCTGTTCTATCAGTAATTCCAAAAGTGAGGAGGTTATAACGAGGCACGTCCAGCTCTCCCTTCTCATCATATCCTGAACTCATTTTCAGGTTAACTTTGGAATGCCCTTGCCAAGAGAAGGAGTCCGTTTGGATGGTTGAGGGGCTTAGGATTTTGGTTTTGGTTTATGGAGGTCCCTCAAAAGCTGCTCATGGGAGGAAGACTCATCACTGGCCACAGGCCACACCAGGCCAGGGCAGACCCAGCCACTGTCTCAGTGCTGAAACCCTAACCCCCTGTGATCAGCTGAATAACGGCCCCAAAGACATCCAGGTCCTGACCTCAAGAACTCGGAATGTTCCCTTATATGACAAGAGGGACTTTGCAGGTGTGATTATGTTAAAGATCTTGAGATGGGATAGAAACCGCAATTTCAATGCAGTTTGAGTTCTGTAGTTATTAGACTGGACTAGACTACTAGACCCTGGAACACTCCAAAGAGGCTGACTGGGGAACTTTTTGTTAGCAGAGATTGGCTGAAACACCTGAGAGAACTCCCTGAAAAAAAAATTTTTTTTTTTTTGAGACAGAGTTTTGCTTTTACTGTCTGCACTAGAGTGCAGTGGCATGACTTCAGCTCACTGCAACCTCCGCCTCCCCGTGTCTACTAAAAATACAACAATTGGTCAGGCATGGTGGCGCACACCTGTAGTCCCAGCTACTTGGGAGGATGAGGTAGGAGAATCACTTGAACCTGGGAAGTGGAGATTGCAGTGAGCAGAGATCATGCCACTGCACTCCAGCCTGGGTGACAGAGGGATACTCTGTCTCAGACAAAAAAAAAGAAGAGAAAAGAAAGTGAAGAAACAGGCCAGGCATGGTGGCTCACACCTGTAATCCCAGCACTTTGGGAGGCTGAAGCAGGAGGATTGTTTGAACCCAGGAGTTCAAGACCAGTCTGGACAACATAGTAAGACCCCATCTCTACAAAAATAAACAACAAAAAAAATAGGCCAGGCATGGTGTTTCACACCTGTAATCCCAGCTACTCAGGAGGCTGAGGTGGGAGGATCACTTGAGTCCTGGAAGTCAAGGTTATAGTGAGCTATGATCACACCATTGCACTCCTGCCTCTGAGGACAGAGCAAGACTTTGTCTGGAAAAAAAGAAAATGCGAATGAAGAAACATGGATTCGTGAACATCTATGAATATTTGGTTTGAAAAGGTGAGGCCATGGTGTTTGCACTGAGATCATGGCCCCTCGTGCCCTTCCTCTCAGCTCAGTGAGGCTGAGACTCCACTCTGGACAGCTGCAGGCAAGAACATGGGGTCCCCTGCTGCCTCCAGACCAAGGAAACAGGGCTCCCTCTGCCCCCAGCTCCCAATAGGAGGTTTTCTTTCTTTTTTTTTTTTTTTTTTTGAGACGGCGTCTTGCTCTGTCGCCCAGGCCGGAGTGCAGTGGCCGGATCTCAGCTCACTGCAAGCTCCACCTCCCGGGTTTACGCCATTCTCCCGCCTCAGCCTCTCGAGTAGCTGGGACTACAGGCGCCCGCCACCTCGCCCGGCTAGTTTTTTGTATTTTTAGTAGAGAAGGGGTTTCACCATGTTAGCCAGGATGGTCTCGATCTCCTGACCTTGTGATCTGCCCGTCTCGGCCTCCCAAAGTGCTGGGATTACAGGCTTGAGCCACCGCGCCCAGCCAGGAGGTTTTCATTCCAGGAAGAACAGGACATCAATTTCCTATTCTACCCCCAGCCATCTGTTGCTGAGACTAAGTCCTGGGTGAGTGTAGCCAAGAGTTGGGGGCCTCCTTCTTGCACCCAGCCCCGCTCATGGAACAGAGGCTCTGCCTTGGGTGCAGTGTGCTGCGGGTGCTGGGGCCCTGATCACTCCGGCCCTGGCTCATGTGGAAGTGACTCCATACCAGGAGAGGCAAACTTCGAGGACCTCGGCCATTGCCCCCACTCCCACCAAGTCCTCAGCCCCTAGCGCAGGGTGTCACTCAGAGAGAAGCTTTCCAAAGTCTCCACCCCCAGCTCCAGGGCCCTGGCTCCGAGAAAGATTTTTGCCTGATGAAGAAACAGGTCATAAAAAAGACTTCCTAATTTCTTCCCAAAGCAACTGACCTCATTTGCTACAGAGAATGAAGGAATTCAAAGCAAAAGTTGCTTTTGTTTTGATTTTGGTTAGGTTTGTTTGAGAGTGAGGTGACTCAATCTCCGCTCACTGCAACCTCCACCTCCTGGGTTCAAGCGATTTTCCTGCCTTGGCCTCCCGAGTAGCTGGGATTACAGGTGCCTGCTACCACACCCAGCTAATTTTTTTTTCAATTTTTAGTAGAGACGGGGTTTCACCATGTTGACCAGGCTGGTCTTGAACTCCTGACCTCAGGTGATCCGCCCACCTCAGCCTCCCAAAATGCTAGGATTACGGGCATGAGCCACCGCACCCGGCCCAAAAGGTGCTTTTGAGAATAGTAGAGATTACAGTGAGAGATAATTGGGAGAAGATTCAAGACACAAGCTGAACTCTAGGCTGCTCCTTTGCAGGAGAGAACAGGGAATAGCACCAGTAGAAGGAGCCCTCCCGAAGTCAGAACAAATAACAGACATGGACCTCACACACTATTCCTTCCAAGGAGCCAGACTTGATAGGATCAGTGTGTACAGCGGGGCATTACAGGAAATTATAAAGCAATCCATTGGCAACTTGTAGAGCTTATTTCAACCAAGCAAGGATTAAAACAAAGAAAGAAGGGCTGGGTGCAGTGGCTCACGCCTAAAATCCCAACACTTTGGGAGGCTGAGGTGGGTGTATCACGAGGTCAGTTCAAGACCAGCCTGGCCAAGATGGTCAAACCCCATCTCTACCAAAAAAAAAAAAAAATACAAAAATTAGCCGGGCATGGTGGCGAGTGCTTGTAATCCCAGCTATTTGGGAGGCTGAGGCAGAGGATTGCTTGAACCCAGGAGGTGGAGGTTGCAGTGAGCCGAGATTGCACCATTACACTCCAGCCTGGGCAACACAGCGAGACTCGGTCTCAAAAAAAAAAAAAAGAAAGAAAGAAAAAAGAAAAGAAAATTTGCATAGCTTAACAGCTGGGTATGGTCAGGGAAAGAGGAAGAGAGCCTTCGAAAACCACTGTCATCCCAGGGTAACTGCAGGCATACTCAAAGCTGGGCCCCCCTGAGAACGACCTTAGAAGCTGAACATCATAGGGAAGAAATAGACTTCACTAAAATAATCCAGCCAGTCACTAAACAAATAAACAAGAAAATAATAATAAGAAGCCCAGGGCAGGGGAGACTCATACCCAGAATTGCTACAATGTATTATTTAAATGTCCTGTTTCCAACAAAAAAAATATGAAGCATGCAAAAAATTTAAAAAACAGGAAAGCATGACCCATAGATCGGGGGGAAATGCAGGCAAAGGAAACTGCCTGTGAGAGGCCACATGTTGATTTATCAGAAAAAGACTTTAAAGTAGCCATTATACACATGTTCATAAAACCAAAGGAAACCACAACTAAATAAAGGAATGTATGATGACAGTGTTTCATCAAACAGAGAATACCAATAAAAAGACAGAAATTGGGCCGGGTGCGGTGGCTCAGGCCTGTAATTCCAGCACTTTGGGAGGCCGAGGTGGGCGGATCCTGAGGTCAGGAGATCGAGACCATCCTGGCTAACACGGTGAAACCCCGTCTCTACTAAAAATACAAAAAATTAGCCGGGTGTGGTGGCGGGTGCCTGTAGTCCCAGCTACTCGGGAGGCTGAGGCAGAGGAATGGCGTGAACCTGGGAGGCGGAGCTTGCAGTGAGCCAAGATCATGCCACTGCACTCCAGCCTGGGTGACAGAGCAAGACTCCGTCTCAAAAAAAAAAAAAAAAAAAGATAGAAATTGCTGGGCACAGTGGCTTACGACTGTACTCCCAGCACTTTGGGAGGCCGAGGAGGGTGTATCATGAGGTCAGGAGTTCAAGACCAGCCTGGCCAACATGGTGAAACCCTGTCTCTACTAAAGATTTAAAAAAAAAAAAAAATTAAGGCCGGGCGCGGTGGCTCAAGCCTGTAATCCCAGCACTTTGGGAGGCCGAGGCAGGCGGATCACAAGGTCAGGAGATCGAGACCACAGTGAAACCCCGTCTCTACTAAAAATACAAAAAATTAGCTGGGCGCGGTGGCGGGCGCCTGTAGTCCCAGCTACTCAGGAGGCTGAGGCAGGAGAATGGCGGGAACCCGGGAGGCGGAGCTTGCAGTGAGCCGAGATCGCGCCACTGCACTCCAGCCTGGGCAACAGCGTGAGACTCCGTCTCAACAACAACAACAAAAAAAAAATTAACTGGGTATGGTGGTACATGCCTGTAATCCCAGCTACTCGGGAGGCTGAGGCAGGAGAATCTCTTGAACCTGGGAGGCAGAGGTTGCAGTGAGCTGAGATCGCACCACTGCACTCCAACCTGGGCAACAGGGTGAGACTGTGTCTCAAAAAAAAAAAAGAAAAATCAAAATTATAAAAAAAGAACCAAATGGAAATTATGAAGTTGAAAAGTATAGTAACTAAAATAGCTGGGTGCAGTGGCTCACACCTGTAACCCCAGCTTTTTGGGAGGCTGAAGCAGGTGTATCACCTGAGGTCAGGAGTTCGAGACCAACCTGACCAACGTGGTGAAATCCCATCTCTACTAAAAATACAAAATTAGCCAGGCATGGTGGCAGGGGCCTGTAATCCCAGCTACTCGGGAGGCTGAGGCAGGAGAATCACTTGAATCCGGGAGACAGAGGTTGCAGTGAGCCAAGATCATGCCATTGCACTCCAGCCTGGGCGACAAGATCAAAACTCCATCTCAAGAAAAAAAGAAAAAAAAGAAAAAAAAAAAGTGTAGTAACTGAAATAAAACATTCACTAAAGGGATTCACCAGCTGATTTCAAATTCACATGGAATTGCAAAGGATCTAGAATGGCCAAAACAATCTTGATAAAGAAAAAAAAAATGACTGAGTGTGCAGCTTGCGCCTGTAATCCCAGCACTTGGAAAGCCCAGGCAGGAGAATTGCTTGAGCCCAAGAAGTCAAGGCTACAGTGAGCAGAGATCTCATCACTACACTCCAGGCTGGGCCACAGAGCAAGACCCTGTCTCAAAGAATAAAAACCAGAAACAACAAACAAACAAATAACAATAATTAAATAAAAATTAAAAACGTAGGGGTACATTTTCATGCCTTGTATTTGGCAATGGAACCTTTGATGTGATACTCAAAACACAAGCAATAAAAGGATAAATTGTATTTTATCAAAATTAAAACTTCTGCTCATCAAAGGACACTTTCAAGACAATGAGAACAACCTACAGAATGGAAGAAAATATTTGTAAATAATAAATCTGGTGAGGGTTTCATATCCAGAATATACAAGAACTCATAGAATTCAATACTAGAACACAAACAACCCAATTAAAAATGGGCAAAGGATCTTAAAAGACTTTTCCCCGGCCGGGCGCGGTGGCTCAAGCCTGTAATCCCAGCACTTTGGGAGGCCGAGACGGGTGGATCACGAGGTCAGGAGATCGAGACCATCCTGGCTAACACGGTGAAACCCCGTCTCTACTAAAAAATACAAAAAAAACTAGCCGGGCGATGTGGCGGACGCCTGTAGTCCCAGCTACTTGGGAGGCTGAGGCAGGAGAATGGCGTGAACCCGGGAGGCGGAGCTTGCAGTGAGCTGAGATCCGGCCACTGCACTCCAGCCTGGGCGACAGAGCAAGACTCCATCTCAAAAAACAAACAAACAAAAAAAAGACTTTTCCCCAAAGAAGGTATGCAAATGGCTCACAGCTCCTGAAAGATACTCAGCCTCATCCATCATTAGGGAAATGCAAGTCGAACCCACAAGGACACACCCCTCACATCCCTAGGATGGCTATTAAGCCAAGCCTGCTGTCTTGATGACCCCTGGCCCCTGTCTGCTGCCTGCCCATGTTGGTCCCTGAGGTCCACTGAGTGGACTCATTGTTGGCTCCTGGCCCTACCAAGCTGGGCCCTGGAATACCTTGGTGTCGCTAGAGTGAAAAGACTCATTAATTATGGACAGCCAGATCCTTCCAGGGCTAAGAGACCTGCCAGGGTGGCCCCAGCTTGTCCCTAACTTTGGATCCTAAAAAGGAAGCCCTGGCTGGGCGCAGTGGCTCACACCTGTAATCCCAGCACTTTGGGAGGCCAAGACAGGAGAATCACCTGAGGTCAGGAGTTCAAGACCAGCCTAGCTAACATGGTGAACTCCCATTTCTACTAAAAAAAAATACAAAAAATTAGCCAGGCATGGTGGCACGAATCTGTAATCCCAACTACTTGGGAGGCTGAGGCAGGAGACTTGCTTGAACCCGGGTGGCAGAGGTTGCGGTGAGCCAAGATTGTGCCACTGTGCTCCAGTCTGGGGGACAGAGCGAGATTCCATCTCAAAAACAAAAAAAATGGAAGCCCTGAGTTCTGCCCAGTTTTGCCCTTTGAGTGTGAGCAGGAGATCCCACTATTACCCAAGCCCAGCTGTTCTGGGTATGTAAGTTGGGGCACAGTGGGGATCACAGCTCAGGAACCACTCCCACAGCCCCAAGAGCCTCCTCAACCCCACCAAGTCCACCTTTGACCTCTTCTCTGAGCTCCAAATGCCTCTTGGGCGCCATCCCCTGGACGCTTATCAGATGTACAACAGCCCAGATAAAACTCATCATTGCAGGGCGTGGTGACTCACTGGGCACGCATGACAAATAAAATGTTTTTTAAAGTATCTGTAGGCCGGACACGCTGGCTCATGCCTTTAATCCTAGCACTTTGGGAGGCCGGGGCGGGCTGATCACGAGGTCAGGAGATCGAGACTTTCCTGGCCAACATGGTAAAACGCCGTCTCTACTAAAAATACAAAATATTAGCCGGGCATGTTGGCACGCGCATGTAGTCCCAGCTACTTGGGAGGCTGAGGCAGGAGAATCGCTTGAACCCAGGAGGTGGAGGTTGCAGTGAGCCGAGATCGTGCCACTGCACTCCAGCCTCGGCTACATAGCAAGTCTCCATCTCAAAAAAACAAACACACACCACATTTTATTGGGGCCGGACTTGGTGGCTCACGCCTGTAATCCCAGCACTTTGGGAGGCCAAGGTGGGTGGATCACCTGAGGTCAGGAGTTGGAGACCAGCCTCGCCAACATGGAGAAACCCTGTCTCTACTAAAATTACAAAATTAGCCAGGCATGGTGGTGCATGCCTGTAATCCCAGCTACTCGGGAAGCTAAGACAGGAGAATCGCTTGAACCCGGGAGGCGGAGGTTGTGGTGAGCTGAGATTGTGCCATTACACTCCAGCCTGGGCAACAAGAGCGAAACTCCGTCTCAAAAAATAAAAAAAAATTGTGGTTGGGCATGGTGACTCAGGCTCACACCTGTAATCCTAGAACTTTGGGAGGCCGAGGTAGGAGGATTGCTTGAGGCCGGGAGTTCAAGACTAGCCTGGGCAACATAGCAAGATCCCATCTCTACAAAAAAGTAAATTTAAAAAAATTATGACATTTTGAACTCCTTGATGAAAAAATATCAAAAAGAGAGAAATGCAAGCCTGTAGTTCCAACTAGTCAGGGTGCTGAGGTGGGAGGATCTCCTGAGCCCAGGAGTTCAAGGCTGCAGTGAGTTGTGAACATGCCACTGCTCTACAGACTAAGATATGGAAAAACAAGAGTGTTTTTCTTTTCTTTCTTTTCCTGCTGTCATTGTATGAAATAGTCTATAGGTTTCCATTATATCCAGTTATAGAGGGTGTTACTGAGTTACGGATTTTCTGCCTGCTGGATCTGTCCGTTTCTGGTGGAGGGACATTGAAGTCGCCAATTATAATAGTTTCTCCTTGCAGTACTATCCCTTTTGGCCTCACATATTTTCATGTTCTGTTGTTAGGATCATACATGTTAAGGATTGTTATGTCTTCTTTGAGCATTGACTCCTTAATAATTTTATAATGCCCTGTCTTTATCTCTGATGACTTTTTCTTTTCTTTTCTTTTCTTTTTGTTTTTGAGACAGGGTCTCTGTCAACCAGGCTGGAGTGCAGTGATCTCGGCTCAGTGCAACCTCTGACACTCACGCTCAAGCGATTCCCGTGCCTCAGCCTGCAGAGTAGCTGGGATTACAGGCAAGTGCCACCACGCCCCACTAATTTTTGTATTTTTAGTAAAGACAGGGTTTCATTGTGTTGGCCAGGCTGGTCTCGAACTCCTGGCCTCAGGTGATCTGCCCGCCTTGGCCTCCCAAAGTGTTGGAATTACAAGTGTGAGCCACTGTGCCTGGCCTATTCCTGATGACTTTCCTTGCTCTGAAGTCTGTACTGTCTGAAATTCATATAGAGACTCCTGCTGTCTTTTGATTAGTGTTGGCATAGTAGATCTTTCTTTATCCATTCGCTTTTAATACATATGTCTTTAGAGTGTAGCTTTTGTAAGCAACATACAGTTACGTCTTGGTTTTTGCTCTACTCTGACAATCTCTGTCTTTTACTTGGTTCATTTGGACCATCGATACGCAAAGGGATGTTGATATAATTGGATTAATAGCTGCCTTTTTTTGTTTTTACTGTTTTCTATTTGTTTTCTTTGTTTCTATTTTTGTCTTCCACTCTTTTTCTGCCTCTTGTAGTGTTTTGTCTTCGGGGTTTTTCTTTTTCTCTTTTCTTTTACTTTTTTTTTTTTTTTTTTGAGACAGAGTCTCCCAGGCTGGAGTGCCGTGACACAATCTGGGCTCACTGCACCCTCTGCCTCACCCAGGCGATTCTCCTGCTTCAGCTTCCCAAGTAGCTGGGACAACAGGCGCGCACTGCCAAACCCGGGTAAGTTTTGTATTTTTAGTAGAGACAGGGTTTCACCGTGTTGGCCAGGATGTTCTTTATCTTCTGACCTCGTGATCCGCCCACCTCAGTCTCCCAAAGTGCTGGGATTGCAGGCATGAGTCACCGCACCTAGCCTATTTTTTTTCTTTTTTTTTTTCTTTTTTTTCTTTTTTTAGACGGTATCTCGCTCTTGTTGCCCAGGCGGCAGTGCAATGGCAAGATGTGTGCTCACTGCAACCTCCACCTCCCGGGTTCAAGCGATTCTCCTGCCTCAGCCTTCTGAATAGCTGGAATTCCGGGAGCCCACCACCACGCCCAGCTAATTTTTTGTAATTTTAGTAGAGACAGAGGTTTCATCATGTTGGCCAGGCCGGTGTGGAACTCCTGACCTCAGGTGATCCACCCACCTCAGCCTCCCAAAGTGGTGAGATTACACGCATGAGCCACCACGCTCGACCCTAAAAGTATTTTTTTTTTATAGAGATGGATCTCCCTCTGTGGCCCAGGCTGGTCTCAAACCCCTGATCTCAAGTGACTGCCTGCCTCAGCTGCCCAAGTAGCAGGGATTACAGGCACAAGCCACTGCCCCCAGCTCTATTTAGGAACATCTTAGTTCCAAGTTTTGGCAATTATGGATAAGGCTGCTATAAACATATGTGTGCAGGCTTGTGTGGACATACAATTTCAACTCATTTGGGTAGACACCAAGAGCTACATTCCAGCCTGAGCAACAAGAGTGAAACTCCATCTCAAAAAGAAAAAAAAAAGAACAGAAATTAGGCCGGGCATGATGGCTTGTGCCTATAATCCCAGCACTTTGGGAGGCCAAGGCAGGCAGATGACTTGAGATCCGGAGTTCAAGACCAGCCTGGCCAACATGGCGAAATCCTGTCTCTACTAAAACTACAAAAATTAGCCAGGCGTGGTGGCACAGCCTATAATCCCAGCTACTCAGGAGGCTGCGGCACAAGAATCACTTGAACCCAGGAGGCAGAGGTCGCAGTGAGCCCAGATTGTGCCACTGCACGCCAGCCTGGGTGATGAAGTGAAACTCTGTCCCAAAAAAAAAAAAAAAAAAAAAAAGATTATCTCACAGTTCTGAAGGCTCAAAGTCAGGAATCAAAGTGTTGAAGTCTCGAACGGGGATCCTTCCTTGACTCCTCCAGTGTCTGGAGGCTACTGGCCATCCTGGTGTTACCAAAACACCAGGGGTTCCATCTAGGGCCTGCTGCTCACCTCACAGAAAGCCAATCACTGAGACAACAATTATTGCCAAGGACGAAGGCTCTAATCAGGTGCTGCAGCTGAGGGGATGGGAGGGATTTACCCCAGGAATGCAGGGGGTGGTTCAACATAAGAAAATCAACTAAAGTCATATACCGCATTAGTAGAACAAAGGGAAAAACACAGTCATAGCAGCTGACACAGAAAAAGCATCTAAGAAATTCTAACATTTCATGATTAAAACACAGAGAAAACTATGAAACGAGGGGATTTGCCTCAACATGATAAAAGGTATTTGTGAAAAACCGACAGTTATCATCATACTTAATGCTGAAAGACAGCTTCCCCCTAAGATCAGGAACAAGACACAGAGGTTCACTTTTACCACTGCTACTCGATGTTTTCTTGTTTTGTTTTGTTTTGTTTGTTTTGTTTTGTTTTTGAGAGGGAGTCTTGCTCTGTCACCCAGGCTGGAATGCAGTGGCGCAATCATGGCTCACTGCAGCCTCTGCCTCCCGGGTTCAAGCAATTCTCCTGCCTCAGCCTCCCTAGTAGCTGGGACTACAGGTGCATACTGCCATGCCCAGCTAATTTTTGTATTTTTAGTACAGACGGGGTTTCACCATGTTAGCCAGGATGGTCTTGATCTCCTGACCTCGTGATCTGCCCACCTTGGCCTCCCAAAGTGCTGGGATTACAGGTGTGAGCCACCGCACCCGGCCTAGTCAACATTTTACTAGAAGTTGTAGCCAGAGCCTTTAGGTAAGAAAAAGCAATAAAAGGCATCAAATTGGGAAAGAAGAAATAAAACCATCTCTATAAATACAGAAAATCCCAAAGAATACACACATACAAATTACTAGAGCTAATAAGCAAATTCAGCAAAATTTGACAGGTGTGAGCCACTGTGCCTGGACCAGTTGTGTTTCTATGCACTACCAAGAAACAATTCAAAAATGTAATTAAGAAAACCGCTGGGCGTGGTAGCTCACACCTGTAGTCCCACACTTTGAGAGGCCTAGGCGGGTGGATCCCTTGAGCCCAGGAGTTCAAGACCATCCTGGGCAATGTGGTGACATCCCCTCCCTACAGAAAATACAAAAATTAGCCGAGTGTGATGGCATGTGCCTGTAATCCCAGCTACTCAGGAGGCTGACGTGGGAGGATCACCTGAGCCCTGGAGGTCAAGGCTGCAGTGAGCTGTCACGTCATGCATCATTGCATTCCAGCCTGAAAAAGAAGTGACATTCTGCAACATGTTACAACGTGAATGAACCTTGAAAACAAATATAAGTGAAATAAGCCGGACACAAAAAGACAATATTGCATATTTCCACTTACAGAGGTACCTACAAGAATCAAATTCATAGAGACGGAAAGTAGAAGAGTGCTTACAAGGGTCTGGGCAGAGGGAGGAAAGGGAAGTTTGTTTTTTGGGTACTGAGTTTCAGTTTGGGATGTCAAAAAAGTTCTGGAGATAAATAATGGTGATGGTTCCATACCAATGGCTACATGAAAGTACTTAATGCCACTGCATTGTATGTGTGAAAAATGGTTAAGATGGTACATTTTATGTCTATTTTATACCATCCCCCCCTAAAAAAATTATTTTTAAGAGTCAAGATCTCACTCTGTCTTCCAGGCTGGGGTGCAGTGGAGCAATCAAAGCTCACTGCAGCTTCGAACTCAGCCAGCTTCCCTGGCGCAAGCGATCATCCCGCTTCAGCGTCCGGAGTAGCTGGGTCTACAGGCGGTGCCACCACACCCAACTCATTTTTAATTTACTTCATTTTATTTATTTATTTATTTATTTATTTATTTATTTATTGAGGTGTAGTTTTGCTCTTATTGCCCAGACTGGAGTGCAATGGCGCAGTCTCGGCTCACCGCAACCTCTGCCTCCTGGCTTCAAGCGATTCTCCTGCCTCAGCCTCCTAAGTAGCTGAGATTACAGACATGCACCACCAACGCCCAGCTAATTTTGTATTTTTATCAGAGACGGTGTTTCTCCATGTTGGTCAGGCTGGTCTGGAACTCCAGACCTCAGGTGATCCGCCCGCCTTGGCCTTCCAAAGTGCTGGGATGACAGGCGTGAGCCACCGCGCCCAGCCTGATTTTTACTTTTATTATTATTTTTGTTTTCCCCTTGGTAGGGACCGGATTCCGCTACGTTGCCTGGGCTGGTCTCCAACTCACAGAACAAAGGATCCTCCCGCCTGGGCCTGGGCGTGGGAGCCCAGAACGCTGAGATTACCGGATTACAGGCGGGCGCAGCACACGAGGAACAAACACGTCCCACTTTAAAAGTTCAGGTTTGTCATTAAGCATTCCTTAAATTAAATTAATTTAGTTTAATTTAAATACATTTTTAAAACAATTTTTAAAAATTACATTTCCACCTAAAACATTAATATAAATTATTATTATTATTATTTTTTTTTTTTTTTTTTTTTTTTTGAGACGGAGTCTCGCTCTGTCCCCCAGGCTGGAGTGCAGTGGCCGGATCTCAGCTCACTGCAAGCTCCGCCTCCCAGGTTCACGCCATTCTCCTGCCTCAGCCTCCTGAGTAGCTGGGACTACAGGCATCCGCCACCTCGCCCGGCTAATTTTTTGTATTTTTTTTAGTAGAGACGGGGTTTCACCGTGTTCGCCAGGATGGTTTCGATCTCCTGACCTCGTGATCCGCCCGTCTCGGCCTCCTAAAGTGCTGGGATTACAGGCTTGAGCCACCGCGCCCAGCCAATTTAAATTAATTTTTAAAACAAATTTTTAGGCCGGGCGCGGTGGCTCAAGCCTGTAATCCCAGCACTTTGGGAGGCCGAGACGGGCGGATCACGAGGTCGGGAGATCGAGACCATCCTGGCTAACATGGTGAAACCCCGTCTCTACTAAAAAAATACAAAAAAACTAGCCGGGCGAGGTGGTGGGCGCCTGTAGTCCCAGCTACTTGGGAGGCTGAGGCAGGAGAATGGCGTAAACCCGGGAGGCGGAGCTTGCAGTGAGCTGAGATCCGGCCACTGCACTCCAGCCTGGGCGGCAGAGCGAGACTCCGTCTCCAAAAAAAAAAAAAAAAAAAAACAAATTTTTAAAATTAAGTTTCCACCTGAAACATTAATATGTGTCGTTAAGTGATGATATTGGAAAAGAAGTTATTGCCAAACTATTTTCCTATTTATTTCCTAATGGAATCGGAAATAGCGAAAGTATCTCCCCATCAGTTAAAAGTGTGTGGCGGATGTGGACCCAGCAGAGGCTGAGTGTGGGGGATTAAGACTATACTTTCAGGAATCATTTTTATTGTTTGTTAGTAGAGAAGTTTTTTGTTTTTTTTTTTTGTTTTTTTTTTTTTTTTTGAGACGGCTGTCGCCCAGGCTGGAGTGCAGTGGCCGGATCTCAGCTCACTGCAAGCTCCGCCTCCCGGGTTCACGCCATTCTCCTGCCTCAGCCTCCCGAGTAGCTGGGACTACAGGCGCCAGCCACCTCGCCCGGCTAGTTTTTTGTATTTTTTAGTAGAGACGGGGTTTCACCGTGTTAGCCAGGATGGTCTCGATCTCCTGACCTCGTGATCCGCCCGTCTCGGCCTCCCAAAGTGCTGGGATTACAGGCTTGAGCCACCGCGCCCGGCCAGTAGAGAAGTTTTTCTGAACGTGTAGAGCATGCAAAGTCACGAGGAAGAGGCGTAGTGTTCTTTCCTGAGCGTGAAGTGGGGGTTTTTGGTGTTGCCTCAGTGCAACTGCTCTTTGCCATTCATGATCGTTCTTCTCTCCACTTTGGAGAGTAAGAGGGAGAGGGCGTGGTCTGAGTGGTTTCCTTTCTTAGTGGTGTAAGGACGGATGATGGTTTAATAAGTTCTGTGTTTTTATTTTGGTGGTGGTAAACCTGGCATTTTATCTTAGTGATTTTTAAATCTTAATCTTGACAGAGGGGATTCTGTGATATATTCTACCTGGTTTTCCATTTCTTCTCACCCGCTGCCTCCTCTGCTCTCGCTTTTTTTTTTTTTTCTTTTTTTTTTTTTCTCCCCCAACAACCCTAGATGGAGTCTCACTCTGTCGCTCAGTTGCTCAGGCTCGAGTGCAGTGGCGCGATCTCGGCTTACTGCATCTTCTGCCTCCTGGATTCTAGGCGATTTTCCTACCTCAGCCTCCTGAGTAGCTGGGATTACAGGCGCGCACCACCACACCTGGCTAACTTTTTGTATTTTTAGTAGAGACGGAGTTTCACCATATTGGCCAAACTGGTCTCGAACTCCTGACCTCGTGATCCCCCAGCCTCGGCCTCCCAAAGTGATGGGACTACAGGCATGAGCCACAGTGCCCGACGTGCCTCCATTTTTTTCTCTTTTTTTTTTTTTTTTTGGAATCGGTAGCATTTGATAGCAGTAGGAGTCTGAGTTTCCCCAATTCGTCTGCTGTTCCTGTGTTTTAAGCAATGCGATATAGCCAACAGTGTAGTTGGCTCTCCTTAAAGAGACTTACAAAGGAAAGCAATTTAACATTCTTCTAATCACTCTTGGGTGCTATGCTTACTTCTTTTATGTTTCTTTAGTAAAATAAAAATCAGCTTTTCTTTTTTTTCAGACGGAGTCTCGCTTGGTCCCCCAGGCTGGAGTGCAGTGGTGCCATCTTGGCTCACTGCAACCACCGACTCGCGGATTCAAGTGATTCTCCTGCCTTAGCCTCCGGAATAACTGGGACTATAGGCGCATGCCCACCACTCCCGGCTGATTTTTGTATTTTTGGAAGAGATGAGTTTCACCACGTTGGCCAGGCTGGTCTCAAACTCCCGACCTCAAGTGATCCACCTGCCTCGACTTCCCAGAGTGCTGGGATTACAGGCATGAGCCACAGTGCCCAGCCTACAGATACTTTAAAAAACATTGTATTTGTCACGCCTGTAATCCCATCACTTTGGGAGGCCAAGGCGGGTGGATCACGAGGTCAGGAGATCGAGACTTTCCTGGCCAGCATGGTGAAACCCCGTCTCTACTAAAAATACAAAAAATTAGCCGGGCATGTTGGCACGCGCCTGTAATCCCAGCTACTTGGATGCTGAGGCAGGAGAATCGCTTGAACCCAGGAGGCAGAGGTTGCAGTGAGCCGAGATCATGCCACTGCACTCCCGCCTGGGCTACAGAGCAAGACTCCATCTCAAAAAACAAAACAAAAAAAGCAAAACACACACACACACACACACACACACACACACACACACACACACACATATTTATTTGGGCCAGGCTCGGTGGCTCACGCCTGTAATCCCAGCACTTTGGGAGGCCAAGGCGGGTGGATCACCTGAGGTTGGGAGTTGGAGACCAGCCTCATCTCTACTAAAAATACAAAATTAGCCAGGCTTGGTGGCACATGCCTGTAATCCCAGCTATTCGGGAAGCTGAGGCAGGAGAATCGCTTGAACCCGGGAGGCGGAGTTTGTGGTGAGCTGAGATCGAACCATTACACTCCAGCCTGGGCAACAAGAGCGAAACTCCGTCTCAAACAATTTAAAAAAAAAAACAAAAAACTGTGGTTTGGCATGGTGACTCAGGCTCACACCTGTAATCCTAGAACTTTGGGAGGCCGAGGTAGGAGGATTGCTTGAGGCCAGGAGTTCAAGACTAGTCTGGGCAACATAGCAAGATCCCATCTCTACAGAAAAGTAAAATTTAAAAAACTATGACATTTTGAGCTGCATGATGAAAAAAATTAAAAAAAAGAAAGAAAGGAAGAAAATTGCTGCTGGGCGCGGTGGCTCAAGCCTGTAATCCCAGCACTTTGGGAGGCCGAGACGGGTGGATCACGAGGTCAGGAGATCGAGACCATCCTGGCTAACACGGTGAAACCCCGTCTCTACTAAGAAATACAAAAAACTAGCCGGGCGAGGTGGCGGGCGCCTGTAGTCCCAGCTACTCGGGAGGCTGAGGCAGGAGAATGGCGTGAACCCGGGAGGTGGAGCTTGCAGTGAGCTGAGATCCGGCCACTGCACTCCAGCCTGGGCTACAGAGCGAGACTCCGTCTCAAAAAAAAAAAAAAAAAAAAGAAAGAAAGAAAATTGGCCAGGTGCACACTTGTAGTTCTAACTAGTTAGGGTGCTGAGGCGGGAGGATCTCCTGAGCCCAGGAGTTCAAGGCTGCGGTGAGCTGTGATCGTGCCACTGATCTGCAGCCTAAGATACAGGAAAAACAAGTGTTTTTCTTTTCTTTCTTTTTCTGCTGTCATTGTATGAAATAGTCTATAGGTTTCCATTATATCCAGTTATAGAAGGTGTTACTGAGTTACGGATTTTCTGCCTGCTGGATCTGTCTGCTTCTGATAGAGGGACATTGAAGTCACCAATTATAATAGTTTCTCCTTGCAGTGCTATCGCTTTTTGCTTCACATATTTTGATGTCCTGTTGTTAGGATCATACATGTTAAGGATTGTTATGTCTTCTTTGAGCATTGACTCCTTAATAATTGTGTGATGCCCTGTCCTTATCCTGGATGACTTTCTTTTCTTTTCTCTTTTTTTTCTGAGATGGAGTCTTGCTCTGTTTCCCAGGCTGGAGTACAGTGGCTGGATCTCAGCTCACTGCAAGCTCTGCCTCCTGGGTTCACGCCCTTCTCCTGCCTCAGCCTCCGGAGTAGCTGGGACTACAGGCGCCTGCCACCATGCCCGGCTAATTTTTTGCATTTTTAGTAGAGATGGGGTTTCACCGTGTTAGCCAGGATGGTGTTGATCTCCTGACCTCGTGATCTACCCGCCTCCATTCCCAAAGTGCTGGGATTACAGGCATGAGCCACCGCACCTGGCCTTTTCTTTTCTTTTCTTTTTGAGACAGGGTCTTTGTCAACCAGGCTGGAGTGCAGTGATCTCGGCTCAGTGCAACCTCTGCCTCCCACGCTCAAGTGATTCCCGTGCCTCAGCCTGCAGAGTAGCTGGGATTACAGGCAAGTGCCACCACGCCCCACTAATTTTTGTATTTTTAGTAAAGACAGGGTTTCATCGTGTTGGCCAGGCTGGTCTCGAACTCCTGGCCTCAGATGATCTGCCTGTCTTGGTCTCCCAAAGTGCTGGGATTACCGGTGTGAGCCACTGTGCCTGGCCTATTCCTGATTGACTTTCCTTGCTCTGAAGTCTGTACTGTCTGAAATTCATATAGAGACTCCTGCTTTCTCTTGATTAGTGTTGGCATAGTAGATCTTTCTTTATCCATTAATACATACGTCTTTAAAGTGTAGTTCTTGTAAGTAACATATAGTTATGTCTTGTTTTTTGCTCTACTCTGAAAATCTCTGTCTTTTAATTGGTTCATTTGGACCATCGATATGCAAAGGGATGTTGATGTAATTGGATTAATAGCTGCCTAGTTTTGTTTTTACTGTTTTCTATTTGTTGCCATTGTTTCTATTTTTGTATTTTTGTCTTCCACTCTTTTTCTGCCTCTTGTAGTGTTTTGTCTTTGGTGTTTTTCTTTTCTTTTCTTTTCTTTCTTTCTTTTTTTTTTTGAGACAAAGTCTTGCTCTGTCAAGCAGGGTGGAATGCTGTGGCACAATCATGGTTTATTGTAGCCTCAAGCTCCTGGGATCAAGCAATCCTACCATCTTGGCCTCCCAAGTAGCTGGGACCACAGTTGTGCACCACCGTGCCTGGCTAATTTTTTTTAAATTTAATTTTTTGTAGAGACAGGGTCTACTATGTTGCCCAGGCTGGTCTCAAACTCCTGGGCTCAAGTGATCCTTCTGTCTCAGCCTCTCAAGTAGCTGGGACTACAGTCACATGCCACCATGCCCGGCTAATTTTTTTTTATTTTTTGTAGAGATAGGATCTTGCAGTGCTGTTCAGGCTGGTCTCAAACTCCTGGCCTCAAGCGATCCTCCCGTCTCAGCCTCCCAAAGCACTGGGATTACAGGTGTGAGCCGCTATGCCCAGTCGTAAATAAAATATGTTTTAGAGTATCTGTGTCCACTGATAAGGGTGTAGTCACTTCTTCCCTCACCCGCTCCTATAAGTGCCGAGGATTCCACTGCACTGACCCAGGGAATGTTGTGCCCTCAGGGAATGTTGAGGCCTAGCAGATGTTAAACAACATATGACACACCTAAGTATTTCGTTGGACTTACAGTACACAGGTGGCTCTTGGTTTGATTTTCTTCTGACTTTATTTCTCTCACTCCTGCCTCTCAGAGTAAAAGATTTGCTGCTTATCTTTGCTGTCCATGGGCTGTGGGCTGCTGGGCTGAAAGAAGGTACCACTTAAAAGGAAAGTCTTCGGCCGGGCATGGTGGCTCAAGCCTGTAATCCCAGCACTTTGGGAGGCCGAGACGGGTGGATCACGAGGTCAGGAGATCGAGACCATCCCGGCTAACACGGTGAAACCCCGTCTCTACTAAAAAATACAAAAAACTAGCCGGGCGAGGCGGCGGGCGCCTGTAGTCCCAGCTACTCGGGAGGCTGAGGCAGGAGAATGGCGTAAACCCGGGAGGTGGAGCTTGCAGTGAGCTGAGATCCCGCCACTGCACTCCAGCCTGGGTGACAGAGCAAGACTCCGTCTCAAAAAAAAAAAAAAAAAAAAAGGAAAGTCTTCTTGCTCTTATAAAAATTCTAATGTAACCCACTTAAGGTGAAGAGGTCGATGATGACAAGAGTAAGGAGAGCAGGCAAAGCTTTCTCAGGACAGAGAGAAGATGGGGTACCAGGATTAGATTCTCAACCTATTAGGAAAAAAAAAAAAATACCAGTGATTTATACAAGAAAAGGGTTTATTTCTCTCTCCCATAACAAAATCTGGGGGTAGACACTCCGAGACCAGTCTTGGACCTTGACTCTCTCCCATGCCACATTCAGTAAGGGCTGGTCTTGGTGACAGGCTCCTAAAACATGGAATGTGGCTAGTGGGAACAGTGGCTCATGCCTGTAATCCCAACACTTTGGGAGGCTAAGGCAGGCAGATCACTTGAGGTCAGGAGTTCGAGACCAGCCTGGCCAACATGGCGAAACCCTGTCTCTACCAAAACTACAAAAATTAGTCAGGCGCGGTGGCACACGCCTATAGTCCTAGCTACTCAGGAGGCTGAGGGACAAGAATCGCTTGAACCCAGGAGGCAGAAGTTGCAGTGAGCCGAGATCGCACCACTGCACTCCAGCCTGGGTGTCAGAGTGAGACTTTGTCTCAAACAAACAAACACACAAAAAAACACAAAGAAATGGAATGCGGTCAGGCGCGATGGTGCACCCCTGTAATCCCAGCACTTTGGGAGGCTGAGGCTTGTGGATCGTTTGAGCTCAGGAGTTCGAGACCAGTCTGGGCAACATGGTGAGATCCTGTCTCTACAAAAAATGCAACAAATCAGCCAGGCACGATGGAGCATGCCTGTACTCCCAGCTACTTGAGAGGCTGAGGTGGGAGGACCTCTTGAGCCTGGGAAGTCGAGGCCGCAGTGAGCCAAGATTGCACCCCTGCATTTCAGCCTGGGCAACAGAGTGAGACCCTGTCTTTTAAAATAAATTTTAAAATAAAACTTTTAAATAAAGAAACAAGGAAGTTGATTTTTGTACTGTGTAAGATAAGGATCCAATTTGTTCTGCATGTGGGTATACAATTTTACCAATACCGTCTATTGCCACTTTGTCCTTGAAGAGACAGTCCTTGGTCCCTTTGTCGAGAATCAATTGGCCATAACTGTTTGGGTTTATTTCTGGGAGAGTGAGATCCTGTCTCAAAAGAAAGAGTGAAAGAAAGGGAAAGAACAAGCAAAGAAAAGAAAAGAGAAGAAAGAAAGAGAGAGAGAGAAAGAAAGGGAGAGAAAGAGAGAGAGGAAGGAAGGAAAGGAAGGAAAGGAAGGAAGGAAGGAAGGAAGGAAGGAAGGAAGGAAGGAAGGAAGGAAGGAAGGAAGGAAGGAAGGAGGGAAGGAAGGAAGGGGAAACGAAAAGAAAGGGAAGGAGAGGAAGAAATGGAACGCAAAAGAAGTGACACTGCGTAAACTTCAAGGCTAGGTCATGAGCAGTGTCCACCCTCTCTCTGGAAAACTCACTCTTGGAACCCTGCCACCATCCTGTGAGGAGGGCCAGGCCACACACAGAGGCTGCCTGAAAGCCCCACTGAGGTCTCAGCTGACAGACAGACAGCATCCACCATCAGACATGGGAGTGGTCTTCACCTGTGGTCTCCATCCCTCCCCTCCATCTGACAGTAACCACAAGGAAGACCCGAGGCAGCCACCATCTAGCCGAGCCGAGGCAATCACCAGAACCAAGAGACGTAATAAACAATTAATGATAATTTTACACCACAAGTTATGACTCAGGGACATTTCCTAAAGAAAAAAAACAAAAAAACAAAAAAAACCTTAAGTTTGGGGTGGTTCCTTAAGTGGCAGCACGTAACAGCTGTGTTCTATCCTGTCTCCCAGAATTCCCTGACAGGATTAAGACCCAGTTACCTGTAGCAGTAATTTACTTAATAACAATGCCATTTGGTGACTATTTCCCCCATCCTACTCCCTTATCACTATTTCTTTTTTTTTTTTTTTTTTTTTTTGAGACGGAGTCATGCTCTGTCGCCCGGGCTGGAGTGCAGTGGCCGGATCTCAGCTCACTGCAAGCTCCGCCTCCCAGGTTTACACCGTTCTCCTGCCTCAGCCTCCCGTGTAGCTGGGACTACAGGCGCCCGCTACCTCGCCCAGCTAGTTTTTTGTATTTTTTAGTAGAGACAGGGTTTCACTGTGTTAGCCAGAATGGTCTCGATCTCCCGACCTCGTGATCCGCCCGTCTCGGCCTCCCAAAGTGCTGGAATTACAGGCTTGAGCCACCGCGCCCGGCCCCTTATCACTATTTCTTAAGGTCATCTCCCAGCCGGGCGAGGTGGCTGACGCCTGTAATCCCAGCACTTTGGAAGTCCGAGGCGGGCGGATCATGAGGTCAGGAGATCCAGACCATCCTAACTAACATGGTGAAACCCCGTCTCTACTAAAAATATAAAAATTAGCCGGGAGTGGTGGTGCTCTCCTGTAGTCCCAGCTACTTGGGAGGCTCAGGCAGGAGAATTGCTTGAACCCAGGAGGTAGAGGTAGCAGTGAGCCAAGATTGTGCCACTGCACTCCAGCCAGGGCGACAGAGCCAGACTCTGTCTCAAAAAAATAAAAATAAAAATAATAGTGATAATAATTTTTCACTATTTTTTCAAAAATCAATTTTAACTGGGCATCCTGTTTTTGCTTGTTCGTTCGTTGGTTTGTTTTGAGACAGAGTCTCACTCTGTTGCCCAAGCTGGAGTGCAGTGGCGTGATCTTGGCTCACTGAAAGTTCTACCTCCCGAGTTCATGCCATTTTTCTGCCTCAGCCTCCCAAGCAGCTGGGACTACAGGTGCCCACCACCACACCCAGCTAATTTTTTGTATTTTTAGTGGAGACGGGGTTTCACCGTGTTAGCCAGGGTGATCTCGATCTCGTGACCTCGTGATCCGCCTGCCTCAGCCTCCCAAAGTGCTGGGATTACAGGCGTGAGCCACTGCGCCCGGCCATCCTGTGTTTTTGAGGTGTGAAGCAGTAGTCATGGATAGGAAGTATGTGGCTGGCAGTTGCTGCTGGCTGCCAGCTAGAAGCTTAGCTGGTGCTGTTAGCCCAGGGCCTCAGTTCTCTGCATGGGTCTTTCTGTGTTGCTTCTTGGGCTTCCTCCCAACATGGTGGGTCATTTCCAGAGGGAGCATCCCAAATGATAGCAATCAGCAGCTGCTAGTCCTCTTGAGGTCTTAACTCGGAAGTCCCAGAACATTGCTTCTGGTGCATTCTAGTCGGGGTGCATTCCAGGGGTGAAAAGAGCCACAGGGCCAGGCCAGATGCAAGGGGAGGAGAAATAGGCTTCACCTCCGGATGTGGGGGTGGTGGAGTGTACAGGGCGGGAAGAAGTTCTTGGTGGCCACCTCAGTAGATAATCAACTATAGTGGGAAGGCAATTTCCTTCTTCATTCACTTTCATTCTGTGGATTATGCCCAGATAAAATATCTGCACACTGTTAGGGCTTTCTGTATTTTGCACTCAGTTTTTTCAATTATGGGGTGTGACCGCTTAGTGAGCTATAAAGTTAGTATACTGAATCCAAACTAGTTTTTTTAAAAACTTCTTTTTAAGGCCAGACGCGGTGGTTCACGCCTGTAATCCCAGCACTTTGGGAGGCTAAGGCGGGCAGATCACGAGGTCAGGAGATCGAGACCATTCTGGCTAACACGGTGAAACTCCATCTTTACTAAAAACACAAAAAATTAGCCAGGCGTGGTCATGGGCGCCTGTAGTCCCAGCTATTCAGGAGTCTGAGGCAGGAGAATGGCGTGAACCCGGGAGGCGAAGCTTGCAGTGAGCCAAGATTGCGCCACTGCACTCCAGCCTGGGCGACAGAGCGAAACTCCCTCTCAAAAACAAAAGCAAACAACTTCTTTTTAATTTGCAAATTAAATCTGGACATGTACAAAAGTGGAACGTATGAGCCATGAGCCCCCACTACCACCACTCAGCCACGACCCCCATCTGTTGTTTTTTTTTTTTTTTTTTTTTTTTTTTTTGAGATGGAGTCTAGCTCTATCGCCCAGGCTGGAATGCAATGGCCGGATCTCAGCTCACTGCAAGCTCCGCCTCCCGGGTTTACGCCATTCTCCTGCCTCAGCCTCCCTAGTAGCTGGGACTACAGGCGCCCGCCACCTCGTCCGGCTAGTTTTTTGTATTTTTTAGTAGAGACGGGGTTTCACCGGGTTAGCTAGGATGGTCTCGATCTCCTGACCTCGTGATCCGCCTATCTCGGCCTCCCAAAGTGCTGGGATTACAGGCTTGAGCTACCGTCCCCGGCCCCCCCACCTGTTTTTATACTTCTTGCCTCTACCCACCTTTGAGTGCTTTAAAAAATAAAAATAAATAGATGGAAAAACAGAAAATAGAAAATATCAGAAAAGGAAGAATGTTACTTTGTGAAAAATTGTGTCTACTGAGTTGGAATGTGAAACATGTTTGCAAAACTGTCCTCACACTTTGCTAAAATACACTTTGCTAGAACAAAGCACTCACCCTGCACAGCCTCTGTGGGGAAGCATCCAACAGCATTTAATAACGTTTTGTTTTCATTGTATTCACTTTCATTGTTATTGGTATGAAAGTGACACAAAATTTCCAGTTAAGGGTAGCAATAGATAAAGTTCCCCTTTAAGTGCATGTATTGACCAGGTGTGGCCGCTCACGCCTGCAATCCCAGGAACTCTGGGAGGCTGAGGCAGGAGGATGGCTTGAGTCCAAAAGTTTAAGACCAGCCTCCGCAACATACCAAGACCCCGTGTCTCTACAAAATATACATCAATTAGCTGGGAGTGGTGGCACAAGCCTGTGGTCCCAGCTACTCGGGAGGCCGAGGCAGAGGATTGCTTGAGCCCACGAGGCGGAGGTTGCAGTGAACCGAGATTGCACCACTGCAGTCCAGCCTGGGGGACAGAGGGAGACCCTATCTCAACAAACAAACAAACACCCCCACCCATCTATTTATAGAATATAAAAATTTTAAGTTTTATTAGGTAGTTATAGATGAGGGAGGGTGTGGTGAAAACAGGAGAGTGGCCTCAGCCCAGTCCCACCACAGTCTGCGGAGCCGCTGTCTGTCCCGGCTCCTGGCCGATCTGCGGCAGATCCCGTCATTTCTGCCTCGGTCTCTGCGTCTATGGGTACCGGTTCGTGGGTGGTTCAGTCTCTCTCTTGCGTTCTGTGTCTGTGTGGCCTGGGTGCTGGTGGGTGTGGAGTGGCCCTGCCTCAGGCCGTCCTTAGCACATCCCCCGCGAGGACCCCTCATTCGCTTCTGGGACCGGAAGGCGACTGTAGTTCCGGGAGCCGCCGCAAGAGGGCAGAGGGGGCCATAGGATGGGGCTCTGCCCGTTGGGGCTGCCTTGGGATGAGACTAAGAATTAACCCGGCAGCCCTGGGAGGAACCGCACTCCCAGCGCCCCAGACTCAGATTCGAACCCGGGCTCCATTCCTAGGTTAAGGCTCTTAATCCTACCACCTTCAAAATGGGTTACTGTAAGCATTAAAGAATGTGAATATAAGGTACCTAGTTTGTGAACCTGTTTTTCCCGTTTGGTTGGGGAACTGTGGACCTCCCACAGGGGCTGCGACCATTTAACAGGTCATACAATTTCAGGAATTTTTATTTCCCTAGTGCCTGGTACTGAGAGCAGTGAGCAAGGGAATGACATGATTACAAAATGAAATAGAAGGAAAAGGAGGAGGGGGAGTGGAAGAGGAGGGGGAAGAGGAAAAAGAATATGATAAAATGCACTTAAAAAAATCCAGGGGCCAGACATGGTGGCTCACACCTGTAATTCCAGCGCTTCGGGATGCTGAGGTGGAAGGATTACTTGAAGCCAGGAGATCAAGACCAGCCTGGGCAACATAGTGAAATCCTGCCTCTACAATAAATAAATAAGTAAATAAATAAATAAGTCAGGTATGGTGGCGAGCACCTCTGGTCTCAGCTACTTGGGAGGCTGAGGTGGGAGGATGACTCGAGCCCAGGAGTTTGAGGCTGCAGCAGGCAGTGATCGTGCCACTGCACTCCAGCCTGGGTGACAGAGCAAGACTCTTATCTCTGAAAATACAAACAAATGAACAAACAAACAATTATCCTACCTCTCATTAATAACTACACTGGGTTTTTGGGTGTTTATATATGGATTTGTGGTCTTTTTCTCACAACAAACTCAAACATCCAAATATAAATTTATGAATATTTGCTCACAAACTCAGAAGTGCAAGAAATGTCACACTACTTCATTAAATTAAAAAAAAAATTTTTTAAAGTACTTGTTTCATAAACATGCTGAACAGAAAAATTCCAAGCCACTTAGAAAGTATACAGAAAAGGCCAGGCGCGGTGGCTCACGCCTGTAATCCCAGCACTTCGGCAGGCCGAGGTGGGCGGATCACGAGGTCAGGAGATCGAGACCATCCTGGCTAACACAGTGAAACCTCGTCTCTACTAAAAATACAAAAAAATTAGCCGGGCGTGGTGGTGAGCGCCTGTAGTCCCAGCTACTCTAGAGGCTGAGGCATGAGAATGGCGTGAACCCGGGAGGCGGAGCTTGCAGTGAGCCGAGATCGCGCCACTGCACTACAGCCTGGGTGACAAAGTGAAACTCCATCTCAAAAAAAAAGTATACAGAAAAAAAGAAATAAATCTCCCCCTATCTGTGCGGTTTTATATTTCATGAATATCATCATAGAATTCTCTCCACACAGCCTCAATCTATCTATCTATCTATATAGGATGAACGAACGGATGGACAGGTAAGTTTTTCGGTTTTTTGAGACTGGGTCTGGCTCTGTTACCCAGGCTGGGAGGCAGTGGTATAATCTCGGCTCAGTGCAACCTCCACCTCCTGGGCTCAAGCCATTTTCCCACCTCAGCTTCCCAAGTAGCTGGGACTACAGATGCGTGCCACCATGCTTGGCTAATTGCTTTGTATTCTTTTGAAGAGATGCAGTTTCATCCTGTTGCCGAAGCTGATCTTGAACTACTGAGCACAAGATATCCGCCTAACTTGGCTTCCCAAAGTGCTGGCATTATAGGCGTGGACCACCGCGTCCAGCTGACAGATAAGTTTTTTTTTTTGAGATGGAGTCTCGCTCTGTCGCCCAGGCTGGAGTGCAGTGGCGTGATCTCGGCTCACTGCAAGCTCCGCCTCCTGGGTTCACGCCATTCTCCTGCCTCAGCCTCCCAAGTAGCTGGGACTAAAAGCCCCCGCCACCATGCCCGGCTAATTTTTTGTATTTTTAGTAGAGAGAGGGTTTTGCTGTGTTAGCCAGGATGGTCTCAATCTCCTGACCTTGTGATCCGCCCGCCTCAGCCTCCCAAAGTGCTGGGATTACAGGCGTGAGCCACCGCGCCCAGGAAGATTTTTTAAGACTGGGATCATAATCCATGCTATTCTGTTTGTGTGTGTACAGCCAGTGACTTGTCATTATGCCAGTGTATTTTAAAAAATTAGTAGAGTTCAGGCACAGTGGCTCATGCCTGTAATCCTAGCATTTTGGGAGGCCGAGGTGGACAGATCACCTCAAGTCAGGAGTTCAAGACCAGCCTGACCAACACGGTGAAACCCCGTCTCTACTAAAAATACAAAAATTAGCCAGGCATGGTGGTGCATGTCTGTAATCCTAGCTACTTGGGAGGCTGAGGCAGGAGAAGCTCTTGATTCAGTGAGACAAGATCGCACCACTGCACTCCAGCCGGGACACAGAGCAAGACTCTGTCTTTAAGAGAAAAAAAAAAAATTAATTAGTAGAATTTTCTGGGAGGAGCGGTTATAGGCTTACAGAAGAATTGAGCCCAAAGAACAGAATCCCCATACATCCTCTCTCTCACACCCCTACACTCATTTCCCTATTAGTAACATTTTGCATTATAGCGTGATACTTCTGTTACAACTGATGCGCCAATGTGCACAAGGAGTTCCATAGTTCACATTACAGCTCATTCCTGGTGTTGTACATTCTGTGGGTTTGGACAAATGCGTAATGCCGTATCCACCATTGTCATGTCATAGAGAGTAGTTTCGTGGCCCTGAAAGTCCCCTGTGCTCTGCCGGTTCATCCCTCCCTCCCCCAACCCCTGCCAACCACTGAGCCCTTTACCGTCTCCATAGTTTTGCTTTTCCAGAATGTCATGTGTATGGAATCATACAGTATATGGCCTTTCACATTGGCTTCTTTTGCTTAGTAATATCCATTTAAGGTTCTTGAATGTTTTTTCATGGCTTGATAGCTCATTTGTTTTTAGCGCTGAATAATATCTAATTCTCTGGATGTACCACAGTTTATTTATCCATTCATCTATGTAGGACATTTTTTTTTTTTTTTTTTTTTTTTTTTTGAGATGGAGTCTCACTCTGTCTCCCAGGCTGGAGTGCAGTGGCGCAATCTCAGCTCACTGCAACCTCTGCCTCCCAGGTTTAAGCGATTCTCCTACCTCAGCCTCCTGAGTCGCTGCGATTACAGGCGCGCGCCACCATGCCCGGCTAATTTTTGTTGTTGTTGTTGTTGTTGTTTTCTGAAATGGGGTCTCCTGTCACGCAGGCTGGAGTGCAGTGGCGCCATCTCGGCTCACTGCAAGCTCCACCTCCAGGGTTCACGCCATTCTCCTGCCTCAGCCTCCCCAGTAGCTGGGACTACAGGCGCCTGCCACCACGCCCAGCTAATGTTTTGTATTTTTAATTTTTTTTAGTAGAGACGGCGTTTCACCGTGTTAGCCAGGATGGTCTCGATCTCCTGACCTCGTGATCCGCTCGCTTCGGCCTCCCAAAGTGCTGGGATGACAGGCGTGAGCCACTGCGCCCGGCCTAATTTTTGTATTTTTAGTAGAGATGGGGTTTTGCCATGTTGGCCAGGCTGGTCCTGAACTCCTGACCTCAGGAGATCCACCTGCCTCAGACTCCCAAAGGGAACACATATTTTTTATTTTATTTTATTTTATTTTATTTTATTTTATTTTATTTTATTTTTTTAGAGACAGGGTCTCCCTCTGTTGCCCAGGAAGCTATTAAACCCCTGATCTCAAGTGACTGCCTGCCTCAGCTGCCCAAGTAGCAGGGATTACAGACACAAGCCACCTCCCCCGGCTCTATTTAGCAACATCTTAGTTCCAAGTTTTGGCAATTATGGGTAAAGCTGCTATAAACATATGTGTGCAGGCTTGTGTGGACATACGTTTTCAACTCATTTGGGTAGACACCAAGAGCTGCATTCCAGCCTGGGCAACAAGAGTGAAACTCCATCTCAAAAAAAAAAGAAAAACAGAAATGTAGGCCGGGCATGATGGCTTGCACCTATAATCCCCGAACTTTGGGAGGCCAAGGCAGGCAGATCACTTGAGGTCAGGAGTTCAAGACCAGCCTGCCTAACATGGAGAAACCCCGTCTCTACTAAAAATACAAAAATCAGCCACGCGTGGTGGCGCGGCCTGTAATCGCAGCTACTCAGGAGGCTGCGGCACAAGAATCGCTTGAACCCAGGAAGCAGAGGTTGCAGTGAGCCCAGATTGTGCCACTGCACTCCAGCCTGGGTGATGAAGTGAAACTCTACCAAAACAGAAATTACTCTCTTGCAGTTCTGAAGGCTCAAAGTCAGGAATCAAAGTGTTGAAGCCTCGAAAGGGGATCCTTCCTCGACTTCTCCAGCGTCTGGAGGCTACTGGCCATCCCGGTGTTACCAAAACACCAGGGGTTCCATCTAGGGCCTGCTGCTCACCTCACAGAAAGCCAATCACTGAGACAAACGATTATTGTCAAGGACGAAGGCTTTAATCAGGTGCTGCAGCTGAGGGGATGGGAGGGATTTACCCCAGGAATGCAGGGGGTGGTTCAACATAAGAAAATCAATTAAAGTCATATGCCGTATTAGTAGAACAAAGGGAAAAACAGTCATTCCAGCTGACACAGAAAAAGCATCTAAGAAATTTTAACATTTCATGATTAAAACACAGAGAAAACTATGAAACGAGGGGATTTGTCTCAACATAATAAAAGATATTTGTGAAAAACCCACAGTTATCATCATACTTAATGGTGAAAGACTAAAAGCTTTTCCCCTAAGTCCAGGAACAAGACACAGATGTTCATCTTTACCACTGCTACTCAATGTTTTGTTTTGTTTTGTTTTGTTTTGTTTTGTTTTGAGAGGGAGTCTTGCTCTGTCGCCCAGGCTGGAATGCAGTGGCGCGATCTTGGCTCACTGCAGCCTCTGCCTCCTGGGTTCAAGCCATTCTCCTGCCTCAGCCTCCCCAGTAGCTGGAACTACAGGTGCACACTGCCACGCCTGGCTAATTTTTGTATTTTTAGTAGAGACGGGGTTTCACCATGTTGGCCAGGATGGTCTTGATCTCCTGACCTTGTGATCTGTCTGCCTCGGCCTCCCAAAATGCTGGGATTACAGGTGTGAGCCACCGCGCCCGGCATAGTCGACATTTTACTAGAAGTTGTAGCCAGAGCCTTTAGGTAAGAAAAAGCACTAAGAAGCACCAAGTTGAGAAAGAAGAAATAAAACCATCTCTATAAATACAGAAAATCCCAAAGAATACAAACACACAAATTACTAGAGCTAATGAGCAAATTCAGGAAAGTTTCAGGACACAAGATCAACTCACAAAAACCAGTTGTGTGGTTTCTTGTTTGTTTTTTTTGAGGAGTTATGCTCTTGTCGCCCAGGCCTGAGTGCAATGGCACGATCTTGGCTCACTGCAGCCTCTGCCTCCCGGGTTCAAGCCATTCTCCTGCCTCAGCCTCCCCAGTAGCTGGGACTACAGGCACGCGCCACCACGCCCAGTCAATTTTTGTATTTTTAGTAGAGACGGGGTTTCACCATGTTGGCCAGGATGGTCTTGATCTCCTGACCTCGTGATCCACCCGCCTCGGCCTCCCAAAGTGCTGGGATGACAGGCGTGAGCCACTGCGCCTGGTCCAGTTGTGTTTTTATACACTAGCGAGGAGCAATTCAAAAATGTAATTAAGAAAACTGCTGGGCGTGGTAGCTCACACCTCTAGTCCAACACTTTGAGAGGCCTAGGCGGTTGGATCCCTTGAGCCCAGAAGTTCAAGACCATCCTGGGCAATGTGTTGAAACCCCCTCCCTACAAAAAATACAAAAATTAGCCGAGCGTGATGGCATGTGCCTATAATCCCAGCTACTCAGGAGGCTGACGTGGGAGGATCACCTGAGCCCTGGAGATCAAGGCTGCAGTGAGCCATCACGTCATGCATCATTGCACTCCAGCCTGAAAAAGGAGTGACATTCTGCAACATGTTACAACGTGAATGAACCTTGAAAACAAATATAAGTGAAATAAGCCAGACACAAAAAGACAATATTGCATATTTCCACTTACAGAGGTACCTACAAGAATCAAATTCTTAGAGACGGAAAGTAGAATAGTGCTTACAAGGGTCTGGGCAGAGGGAGGAAAGGGAAGTTTGTTTTATGGGTACTGAGTTTCAGTTTGGGATGTCGAAAAAGTTCTGGAGATAAATAATGCTGATGGTTACATACCAATGGCTACAGGAATGTACTTAATGCCCCTGAATTGTATGTGTGAGAAATGGTTAAGATGGTACGTTTTACGTCTATTTTATACCATCCCCCCTAAAAAAAATTGTTTTTAAGAGTCAAGATCTCACTCTGTCTCCCAGGCTGGGGTGCAGTGGAGCAATCAAAGCTCACTGCAGCTTCGAACTCAGCCAGCTTCCCTGGCGCAAGCGATCATCCCGCTTCAGCGTCCGGAGTAGCTGGGTCTACAGGCGGTGCCACCACAGCCAGCTCATTTTTAATTTATTTCATTTATTTTATTTATTTATTTATTTATTTATTTATTTATTTATTTATTGAGGTGGAGTTTTGCTCTTATTGCCCAGACTGGAGTGCAATGGCGCAGTCTCGGCTCAGGCAACCTCTGCCTCCTGGCTTCAAGCGATTCTCCTGCCTCAGCCTCCTAAGTAGCTGAGATTACAGACATGCACCACAACGCCCAGCTAATTTTGTATTTTTAGCAGAGAGGATGTTTCTCCACTTTGGACTGGTGGAACTCCCGACCTCAGGTGATCCGCCCGCCTTGGCCTTCCAAAGTGCTGGGATGACAGGCGTGAGCCATCGCGCCCAGCCTGATTTTTACTTTTATTATTATTTTTGTTTTCCCCCTGGTAGGGACCGGATTCCGCTATGTTGCCTGAGCTGGTCTCCAATTCATAGAACAAAGGATCCTCCCGCCTGGGCCTGGGCGTGGGAGCCCAGAACGCTGAGATTACCGGATTACAGGCGGGCACAGCACACCAGGAACAAACACGTCCCACTTTAAAACTTCAGGTTGTGATTGGCTGTCATTCAGTATTATGCTAATTAAGCATTCCTTAAATTAAATTAATTTAGTTTAATTTAAATACATTTTAAACAAGTTTTAAAAATTACGTTTCCACCTAAAACGTTAATTTAACTTTTAAAAGTTTTTTAAAATTACGTTTCCACCTGAAACGTTAATATGATGTCGTTAAGTCATGATATTGGAAAAGATGTTACTGCCAAACGATTTTCCTATTTATTTCCTAATGGAATCGGAAATAGCGAAAGTATCTCGCCGTCAGTTAAAAGTGTGTGGCGAAGGCCCGGCACGGTGGCTCAAGGTTGTAATCCCAGCACTTTGGGAGGCCGAAACGGGCGGATCATAAAGTCAGGAGATCGAGACCATCCTAGCTAACATGGCGAAACCCCGTCTCTACTAAAAACACAAAAAAAATTAGCCGGGCGAGGTGGCGGCGCCTGTGGTCCCAGCTACTCGGGAGGCTAAGGCAGGAGAATGGCGGGAACCCGGAAGGCGGAGCTTGCAGTGAGCTTAGATCCAGCCACTGCACTCCAGCCTGGGCGACAGAGCGAGACTCCCTCTCAAAAAAAAAAAAAAAAAAGTGTGTGGCGGATGTGAACCCAGCAGAGGCTGGGCTTAAAAGCTTAAGACTGGAGTTCCAGGGATCGTTTCTATAGTTTATTATTACGGAAGTTTCTCTCAATATGTAGAGCAGCGGAAAACCGGGCGGAAGAGGCGTAGTGTTCTGTTCTGAGTGCGAAGCGGTGTTTTGGCGTGGCTTCGGTGCGACTGCTGTCTGCGGTAGATGTTCGTTCTTCTCTCCGCTTTGGAGAGCAAAAGGGAGAGGACGCGGTCTGAGCGGTTTCCTTTCTTAATGGTCTGACGACAGATAATAATTTAGTAGCTGTTGTTTTCTTTCACCTCATTAATGAGCTCATTTCATCTATGGGCAAGTTCTGTTCCCTTTTTTTGCGTTGGTAAACCTGGTGTTTCGTCTCGGTGATTTTTCAATTTTAATCTTGACAGAGGTGATGCTGTGGTATGTTCTACCTATGTTTTCGTTTCTTCCCGCCTGCTACCTCCTCTGCCCTCGCTTTTTTTTTTTTTTTTTTTTTTTTTTAAAGTTGAACTTTTTCTTCTCTGCCACCAACCCTGGACGGAGTCTCGCTGTGGCGTTCAGGCTTCAAGTGCAGTGGTGCGATCTCGGCTCACTGCAACTTCTGCCTCCCGGTTTCAAGGCGAGTTTCCTACCTCAGCCTCCTGCGTAGCTGGGATTACAGGCGCGCACCACCACACCCGGCTAATTTTTTGTATTTTTAGTAGAGACGGGATTTCACCATATTGGCCAAACTGGTCTCCAGCTCCTGACATCGTGATCCTCCCGCCTCGGCCTCCGAAAGTGCTGGGATTACAGGCATGAGCCACCGTGCCCGACGTGCTCCCGTTTTTTTTTTTTTTTTTTTTTAAACTTACCACTTTTGGAATCGGTAGCATTTGATAGTAGTAGGAGTCTGAGTTTCCCTAATTCGAAACATCTGCTGTTCCTGTGTTTTGAGCAATGCGATACAGCCAACAGTGTAGTTGGCTCTCTTTAAAGAGAGTTACAAAGGAAAGCAATTTAGTGTTCTCCTAATCACTCTTGGGTGCTATACGTACTTCTTTTATGTTTCTTTAGTAAAATTAAAAATCAGCTTTTTTTTTTTTTTTCAGACGGAGTCTCGCTTGGTCCCCCAGGCTGGAGTGCAGTGGTGCCATCTTGGCTCACTGCAACCCCCGCCTCGCGGGTTCAAGCGATTCTCCTGCCTTACCCTCCCGAGTAGCTGGGACTATAGGCGCATGCCCACCACTCCCAGCTGATTTTTGTATTTTTGGAAGAGATGGGTTTCACCACATTGGGCAGGCTGGTCTCAAACTCCTGACCTCAAGTGATCCACCTGTCTCGGCTTCCCACAGTGCTGGGATTACAGGCATGAGCCACCATGCCCAGCCTACAGATACTTTAAAAAACATTTTATTTGTCACGCCTGTAATCCCATCACTTTGGGAGGCCAAGGCGGGCGAATCACGAGGTCAGGAGATCGAGACTTTCCTGGCCAACAGAGTGAAACCCCGTCTCTACTAAAAATACAAAAACTTAGCCGGGCATGTTGGCACCCGCCTGTGGTCCCAGCTACTTGGAGACTGAGGCAGGAGAATCGCTTGAACTCAGGAGACAGAGATTGCAGTGAGCCCAGATCACTCCACTGCACTCCAGCCTGGGCTACAGAGCAAGACTGTGTCTCAAAAAAAAAAGAAAGAAAGAAAGAAACACACACACACACACACACAGAGAGAGAGAGAGAGAGAGAGAGAGAAAACATTTTATTTGGGCCGGGCTGGGTGGCTCACACCTGTAATCCCAGCACTTTGGGAAGCCAAGGCAGGTGGATCACCTGAGGTCAGGAGTTGGAGACCAGCCTCGCCAACATGGAGAAACCCCATCTCTACTAAAAATACAAAATTAGCCAGGCATGGTGGCGCATGCCTGTAATCCCAGCTACTCGGGAAGCTGAGGCAGGAGAATCGCTTGAACCTGGGAGGCGGACGTTGCGGTGAGATGAGATCGTGCCATTACACTCTAGCCTGGGCGACGAGAGTAAAACTCCGTCTCAAAAAATAAAAAAAAATTTGTGTTTGGGCATGGTGACTCAGGCTCACACCTGTAATCCTAGAACTTTGGGAGGCCCAGGTAGGAGGATTGCTTGAGGCCAGGAGTTCAAGACTAGCCTGGGCAACATAGCAAGATTCCCATCTCTACAGAAAAGTAAATTTAAAAAAAATTATGACATTTTGAGGTCCATCCATGATGAAAAAAATTTTAAAAAAAGAAAGAAAATTGGCCAGGTGCACACCTGTAGTCCCAACTAGTCAGGGTGCTGAGGTGGGAGTATCTCCTGAGCCCAGGAGTTCAAGGCTGCAGTGAGCTGTGATCGTGCCACTGCTTTCCAGCTTAAGATACGGGAAAAACCAAAGTGTTTTTCTTTTCTTTTTTTTTTCTGCTGTCATTGTATGAAATAGTCTATAGGTTTCCATTATATTCAGTTATAGAGGGTGCTACTGAGTTACGGATTTTCTGCCTGCTGGATCTGTCCATTTCTGATAGAGGGACACTGAAGTCGCCAGCTATAATAGTTTCTCCTTGCAGTGCTATCGCTTTCTGCCTCACATATTTTGATGTCCTGTTGTTAGGATCATACATGTTAAGGATTGTTATGTCTTCTTTGAGCATTGACTCCTTAATAATTGTGTAATGCCCTGTACTTATCCCTGATGACTTTTCTTTTTCCTTTTCTTTTCTTTTTGAGACAGGGTCTCTGTCAACCAGGCTGGAGTGCAATGATCTCGGCTCAATGCAACCTCTGCCTCCCACGCTCAAGTGATTCCCGTGCCTCAGCCTGCAGAGTAGCTGGGATTACAGGCGAGCGCCACCACGCCCCGCTAATTTTTGTATTTTAGTAAAGACAGGGTTTCGTCGTGTTGGCCAGGCTGGTCTCGAACTCCCGGCCTCAGGTGATCTGCCCGCCTTGGCCTCCCAGAGTGCTGGGATTACTGGTGTGAGCCACTGTGCCTGGCCTATTTCTGATGACTTTCCTTTCTTTGAAGTTTGTACTGTCTGAAATTCATATAGAGACTCCTGCTTTCTTTTGATTAGTGTTGGCATAGTAGATCTTTCTTTATCCATTAATACATACGTCTTTAAAGTGTAGTTCTTGCTGGGCGCGGTGGCTCATGCCTGTAATCCCAGCACTTTGGGAGGCCGAGGTGGGCGGATCGTGAGGTCAGGAGCTCGAGACCACCCTGGCTAACAAGGTGAAACCCTGTCTCTACTAAAAATACAAAAAATTAGCCGGGCGTGGTGGCGGGCACCTGTAGTCCCAGCTACTCGGGAGGCTGAGGCAGAAGAATGGTGTGAACCCGGGAGGCGGAGCTTGCAGTGAGCTGTGATCGTGCCACTGCATTCCAGCCTGGGTGACAGAGGGAGACTCCATCTCAAAAAAAAAAAAAAAAAAATCTCCCAAGGCCACAGGCAGTGGCTGACACCTGTAATCCCAGCACTTTGAGAGGCCGAGGCGGGCAGGTCATGAGGTCAAGAGATCCAGACCATCCTGGATTTACCAGCATGGTAAAGCCCCATCTCTACTAAAAATACAAAAATTAGCCACGCGTGTTTGCGCATGCCTGTAGTCCCAGGTACTCAGGAGGCTGAGGCACGAGAATCACTTGAACCCAGGAGGCAGAGGTTGCAGTGAGCCCAGATTGTGCCACTGCACGCCAGCCTGGGTGATGAAGTGAAACTCTGTCAAAACAGAAATTACTCTCCCGCAGTTCTGGAGGCTCAAAGTCAGGAATCAAAGTGTTGAAGTCTCGAAGGGGGATCCTTCCTCGACTCCTCCAGTGTCTGGAGGCTACTGGCCGTCCTAGTGTTACTAAAACACCAGGGATTCCATCTAGGGCCTGCTGCTCACCTCACAGAAAGCCAATCACTGAGACAATGATTATTGCCAAGGAAGAAGGTTTTAATCAGGTGCTGCAGCTGAGGGGATGGGAGGGATTTACCCCAGGAATGCAGGGGATGGTTTAATATAAGAAAATTGATTAGGCCGGGCGCGGTGGCTCAAGCCTGTAATCCCAGCACTTTGGGAGGCCGAGACGGGCGGATCACAAGGTCAGGAGATCGAGACCAGCCTGGCTAATACGGTGAAACCCCGTCTCTACTAAAAAATACAAAAAAAAACTAGCCGGGTGAGGTGGCGGGCGCCTGTAGTCCCAGCTACTTGGGAGGCTGAGGCAGGAGAATGGCGTAGACCCGGGAGGCGGAGCTTGCAGTGAGCTGAGATGCGGCCACTGCACTCCAGCCTGGGCGACAGAGCGAGACTCCATCTCAAAAAAAAAAAAAAAAAGAAAATTGATTAAAGTCTTATACCGCATTAGTAGAACAAAGGGAAAAACACAGTCATTCCAGCTGACACAGAAAAAGCATCTAGGCCGGGCGCGGTGGCTCAAGCCTGTAATCCCAGCACTTTGGGAGGCTGAGACGGGCGGATCACGAGGTCAGATCGAAACCATGCTGGTTAACACGGTGAAACCCCGTCTCTACTAAAAAATAACAAAAAATTAGCCGGGTGAGGTGGCGGGCGCCTGTAGTCCCAGCTACTCGGGAGGCTGAGGCAGGAGAATGGCGTGAACCCAGGAGGCGGAGCTTGCAGTGAGCTGAGATCCGGCCACTGCACTCCAGTCTGGGTGACAGCGCGAGACTCCGTCTCAAAAAAAAAAAAAAAAAAAAAAAAAGAAAAAGCATCTAAGAAATTCTAACATTTCATGATTAAAACACAGAGAAAACTGTGAAACGAGGGGATATGTCTTAACATGATAAAAGGTATTTGTGAAAAACCCATAGTTATCATCACACTTAATGGCGAAAGACTAAAAGCTTCCCCCTAAGATCAGGAACAAGACACAGAGGTTCACTTTTACCACTGCTAGTCAATGTTTTTTTCTTTTTTTTTTTTAGACAGAGACTTCCTCCGTCGCCCAGGGTGGAGTGCAGTGGCACAATCTTGGCTCACTGCAGCCTCTGCCTCCCAGGTTCAAGCAATTCTCCTGCCTCAGCCTCCCCAGTAGCTGGGATTACAGGCGTGCGCCACCACACCTGGCCAATTTTTGTATTTTTAGTAGAAACGGGGCTTTCACCATGTTGGCCAGGATGGTCTCGATCTCCTGACCTCGTGATCCACCTGTGTCGGCCTCCCAAAGTGCTGGGATGACAGGCGTGAGCCACCGCGCCCGGTCCAGTTGTGTTTTTATACACTAGCGAGGAACAATTCAAAAATGTAATTAAGAAAACCGGCCTGGCCGGGCGCGGTGGCTCACGCCTGTAATCCCAGCACTTTGGGAGGCCGAGACGGGTGGATCACGAGGTCAGGAGATCGAGACCATCCTGGCCAACATGGTGAAAGCCCCGTTTCTACTAAAAATACAAAAATTGGCCAGGTGTGGTGGCGCACGCCTGTAATCCCAGCTACTGGGGAGGCTGAGGCAGGAGAATTGCTTGAACCCGGGAGGCAGAGGCTGCAGTGAGCCAAGATTGTGCCACTGCACTCCAGCCTGGGCGGCAGAGCCAGACTCCGTCTCAAAAAAAAAAAAAAAAAAAAAAAAGAAAAGAAAACCGCTGGGCGTGGTAGCTCACACCTGTAGTCCCACACTTTGAGAGGCCTAGGCAGGTGGATCCCTTGAGCCCAGAAGTTCAAGACCATCCTGGGCAATGTGTTGAAACCCCATCCCTACAAAAATTACAAAAAATTATCCGAGCGTGATGGCATGTACCTGTAATCCCAGCTACTCAGGAGGCTGACGTGGGAGGATCACCTGAGCCCTGGAAGTCAAGGCTGCAGTGAGCAGTCACGTCATGCATCATTGCACTCCAGCCTGAAAAAGGAGTGACATTCTGCAACATGTTACAACGTGAATGAACCTTGAAAACAAATATAAGTGAAATAAGCCAGACACAAAAAGACAATATTGCATATTTCCACTTACAGAGGTACCTACAAGAATCAAATTCATAGAGACGGAAAGTAGAAGAGTGCTTACAAGGGTCTGGGCAGAGGGAGGAAAGGGAAGTTTGTTTTATGGGTACTGAGTTTCAGTTTGGGATGTCGAAAAAGTTCTGGAGATAAATAATGCTGATGGTTCCATACCAATGGCTACAGGAATGTACTTAATGCCCCTGAACTGTATGTGTGAGAAATGGTTAAGATGGTACGTTTTACGTCTATTTTATACCATCCCCCCTAAAAAAAATTGTTTTTAAGAGTCAAGATCTCACTCTGTCTCCCAGGCTGGGGTGCAGTGGGGTGACCAAAGTTCACTGCGGCTTCCAACTCAGCCAGCTTCCCTGGCTCAAACGATCATCCCGCTTCAGCCTCCCGAGTAGCTGGGACTACAGACGGTGCCATCACGCCCAGCTCATTGTTGATTCCCCCCGCCCCTTGGTAGAGACGGGATTCTGCTATATTGCCTAGGCTGGTGTCGAACTCGTGGAACAACGGATCCTCCCTCCTGGGCCTGGGCGTGGGCTCGCAAAACGCTGGGATTCCCGGATTACAGGCGGGCGCACCACGCCAGGAGCAAACACTTCCCGGTTTAAAACTTCAGTTTGTGATTGGCTGCCATTCAGCATTATGCTAATTAAGCATGCCTGTTTTTTAAACTTCTTAAAACAATTTTTTAAAATTCCGTTTCCACCTAAAACGTTAAGATTTGTCAAGTGATAATATTCGAGAAGATGTTGCCAAACTATTTTTCTATTTGTTTTCTAATGGCATGGGAAATAGCGAAAGTATCTCGCCATTAGTTAAAAGTGAGCAGCAGATGTAGACCCAGCTGAGGCTGGAACCAGAGCGTTAAGACTATACTTTCAGGGATCATTTCTATAGTTTGTGACTAGAGAAGTTTCTCTGAACGTGTAGAGCACCGAAAACCACGAGGAAGAGACGTAGTGTTCTCTCCTGAGCGTGAAGCAGGCGTTTGGTGTTGCTTCCGTGCAACTGCCATCAGCCATTGATGATCGTTCTTCTCTCCGCTTTGGAGAGTAAGAGGGAGAGAACGCTGTCTGAGTGGTTTTTCTTTATTGCTGGTTTCAAAGACAGACCGCTGGGTGGTTGCTTTCAGGCGTTTGTGGGTGTTGGCATAGGTCTGGTGTCGCAACCAAGTTGTGTGCTTTCGTTTTACGAGCGACAGAACGTGTGTGTGCATCGTCTGTCTGGGTGGTTTTTCAATCTCAGCCTTGGTGGAGAGGATTCTGCTGTACGTCCTGTTGTCTCTCCATTTTTTCGCCTTCTCGCTGCCTCTTTTGACGTCGTTTCCCGCCTGCCACTCCACCCCCAGACGGGGTCTCGGGGTCTCTTGTGCTGCCTGTCGCCCAGGCAGGAGTGCAATGGCGCGATCTCGGCTCATAGCCAACGTCCGCCTTCCGGGCTCAAGGGATCCTCCTAAGTCCTCCCGAGTAGCCGGGGTTACAGGCCAGGCTTTTCTTTTCTTTTCTTTTCTTTTTTTGTAGAAACGGGGTGTCACCATGTTGTTCAGGCTGGTCTCTAACTTCCGACCTCAGGTGATCCGCCGCCTCGGCCTCCGAAAGTGCTGGGATTGCAGGCGTGAGCCGCCGTGCCCGGTCAGTGAAGACTTTTTTTTTTTTTTAATTGTTGATTGATTTTGTTTGAGACGGAGTCTCGCTCTGTCGCCCAGGTTGGACTGCAGTGGGGCGATCTCTGTTCACTGCAAGCTCCGCCTTTCGGGTTCACGCCATTCTCCTGCCTCAGCATCCCGGGTTTTTTTCTTTTGGTAGAAATGGGGTGTCACCATGTTGTTCAGGCTCGTCTCGAACTTCTGACCTCGGGTGATACGCCCGCCTCGGCCTCCAAAGTGCTGGGATTGCAGGCGTGAACCGTCGTGCCCGGTCTTATTTTATTTTAGAGACAGGGTCTTCCCATATTGCCCAGGCTGATCTCAAGCTCGTGAGCTCAAGGGATTGGCCTTCCAAAGTGCTAGGATTACAGGCGTGACCCACCACGCCCAGCCTCAGGTGCCTTCTAGCAGCTGGAATAGACTCTCGGCAGGGCGCAGTGGCTCACGCCTGTAATCCCAGCAGTTTAGGAGGCCGAGGTGTTCGAGACCAGCCTGGCCAACATGGAGAAACCCTGTCTCTAATAAAAATATAAAATTACCTGGGCGTTGTCGCACATGCCTGTAATCCCAGCTACTCGCGAAGCTGAGGCAAGAGAATCGCTTGGACCCGGAAGGCGTAGGTTGCGGTGAGTCCAGGTTGTGCCATTGAACTCCAGCCTTTTTTTTTTTTTTTTTTTTTTTTTGAGACGGAGTCTCGCTCTGTCGCCCAGGCTGGAGTGCAGTGGCCGGATCTCAGCTCACTGCAAGCTCCGCCTCCCGGGTTTACGCCATTCTCCTGCCTCAGCCTCCCGAGTAGCTGGGACTACAGGCGCCCACCACCTCGCCCGGCTAGTTTTTTGTATTTTTTAGTAGAGAGGGGGTTTCACCGTGTTAGCCAGGATGGTCTCGATCTCCTGACCTCGTGATCCGCCCGTCTCGGCCTCCCAAAGCGCTGGGATTACAGGCTTGAGCCACCGCACCCGGCCGAACTCCAGCCTTCTTGAACCCCAGAGGCGGAGGCTGCAGTGAACCGAGATCGCGTCACTGCATTCCAGCCTGGGCAACAGAGCGAGACTCCGTCTCCAAAAAAAAAAAAAAAAAAAGTGCTGGGATTACAGGCATGACCCAACGCGTGGCTGGGCGTGGTGGGTCACGCCTGTAATCCTAGCACTTTGGCCAAGGCCAATTCCTTGCAGCTCACGAGCTTGAGATCAGCCTGGGCAATATGGGAAGACCCTGTCTCTAAAATAAAATAAGACCAGGCACGGCGGCTCACGCCTGCAATCCCAGCACTTTCGGAGGCCGAGGCGGCGGATCACCTGAGGTCGGAAGTTAGAGACCAGCCTGAACAACATGGTGACACCCCGTTTCTACAAAAAAAGAAAAGAAAAGAAAAGAAAAGCCTGGCCTGTAACCCCGGCTACTCGGGAGGACTTAGGAGGATCCCTTGAGCCCGGAAGGCGGACGTTGGCTATGAGCCGAGATCGCGCCATTGCACTCCTGCCTGGGCGACAGGCAGCACAAGAGACCCCGAGACCCCGTCTGGGGGTGGAGTGGCAGGCGGGAAACGACGTCAAAAGAGGCAGCGAGAAGGCGAAAAAATGGAGAGACAACAGGACGTACAGCAGAATCCTCTCCACCAAGGCTGAGATTGAAAAACCACCCAGACAGACGATGCACACACACGTTCTGTCGCTCGTAAAACGAAAGCACACAACTTGGTTGCGACACCAGACCTATGCCAACACCCACAAACGCCTGAAAGCAACCACCCAGCGGTCTGTCTTTGAAACCAGCAATAAAGAAAAACCACTCAGACAGCGTTCTCTCCCTCTTACTCTCCAAAGCGGAGAGAAGAACGATCATCAATGGCTGATGGCAGTTGCACGGAAGCAACACCAAACGCCTGCTTCACGCTCAGGAGAGAACACTACGTCTCTTCCTCGTGGTTTTCGGTGCTCTACACGTTCAGAGAAACTTCTCTAGTCACAAACTATAGAAATGATCCCTGAAAGTATAGTCTTAACGCTCTGGTTCCAGCCTCAGCTGGGTCTACATCTGCTGCTCACTTTTAACTAATGGCGAGATACTTTCGCTATTTCCCATGCCATTAGAAAACAAATAGAAAAATAGTTTGGCAACATCTTCTCGAATATTATCACTTGACAAATCTTAACGTTTTAGGTGGAAACGGAATTTTAAAAAATTGTTTTAAGAAGTTTAAAAAACAGGCATGCTTAATTAGCATAATGCTGAATGGCAGCCAATCACAAACTGAAGTTTTAAACCGGGAAGTGTTTGCTCCTGGCGTGGTGCGCCCGCCTGTAATCCGGGAATCCCAGCGTTTTGCGAGCCCACGCCCAGGCCCAGGAGGGAGGATCCGTTGTTCCACGAGTTCGACACCAGCCTAGGCAATATAGCAGAATCCCGTCTCTACCAAGGGGCGGGGGGAATCAACAATGAGCTGGGCGTGATGGCACCGTCTGTAGTCCCAGCTACTCGGGAGGCTGAAGCGGGATGATCGTTTGAGCCAGGGAAGCTGGCTGAGTTGGAAGCCGCAGTGAACTTTGGTCACCCCACTGCACCCCAGCCTGGGAGACAGAGTGAGATCTTGACTCTTAAAAACAATTTTTTTTAGGGGGGATGGTATAAAATAGACGTAAAACGTACCATCTTAACCATTTCTCACACATACAGTTCAGGGGCATTAAGTACATTCCTGTAGCCATTGGTATGGAACCATCAGCATTATTTATCTCCAGAACTTTTTCGACATCCCAAACTGAAACTCAGTACCCATAAAACAAACTTCCCTTTCCTCCCTCTGCCCAGACCCTTGTAAGCACTCTTCTACTTTCCGTCTCTATGAATTTGATTCTTGTAGGTACCTCTGTAAGTGGAAATATGCAATATTGTCTTTTTGTGTCTGGCTTATTTCACTTATATTTGTTTTCAAGGTTCATTCACGTTGTAACATGTTGCAGAATGTCACTCCTTTTTCAGGCTGGAGTGCAATGATGCATGACGTGACTGCTCACTGCAGCCTTGACTTCCAGGGCTCAGGTGATCCTCCCACGTCAGCCTCCTGAGTAGCTGGGATTACAGGTACATGCCATCACGCTCGGATAATTTTTTGTAATTTTTGTAGGGATGGGGTTTCAACACATTGCCCAGGATGGTCTTGAACTTCTGGGCTCAAGGGATCCACCTGCCTAGGCCTCTCAAAGTGTGGGACTACAGGTGTGAGCTACCACGCCCAGCGGTTTTCTTTTCTTTTTTTTTTTTTTTTTTTTTTTTGAGACGGAGTCTGGCTCTGCCGCCCAGGCTGGAGTGCAGTGGCACAATCTTGGCTCACTGCAGCCTCTGCCTCCCGGGTTCAAGCAATTCTCCTGCCTCAGCCTCCCCAGTAGCTGGGATTACAGGCGTGCGCCACCACACCTGGCCAATTTTTGTATTTTTAGTAGAAACGGGGCTTTCACCATGTTGGCCAGGATGGTCTCGATCTCCTGACCTCGTGATCCACCCGTCTCGGCCTCCCAAAGTGCTGGGATTACAGGCGTGAGCCACCGCGCCCGGCCAGGCCGGTTTTCTTAATTACATTTTTGAATTGTTCCTCGCTAGTGTATAAAAACACAACTGGACCGGGCGCGGTGGCTCACGCCTGTCATCCCAGCACTTTGGGAGCCGACACAGGTGGATCACGAGGTCAGGAGATCGAGACCATCCTGGCCAACATGGTGAAAGCCCCGTTTCTACTAAAAATACAAAAATTGGCCAGGTGTGGTGGCGCACGCCTGTAATCCCAGCTACTGGGGAGGCTGAGGCAGGAGAATTGCTTGAACCTGGGAGGCAGAGGCTGCAGTGAGCCAAGATTGTGCCACTGCACTCCACCCTGGGCGACGGAGGAAGTCTCTGTCTAAAAAAAAAAAGAAAAAAACATTGACTAGCAGTGGTAAAAGTGAACCTCTGTGTCTTGTTCCTGATCTTAGGGGGAAGCTTTTAGTCTTTCGCCATTAAGTGTGATGATAACTATGGGTTTTTCACAAATACCTTTTATCATGTTAAGACATATCCCCTCGTTTCACAGTTTTCTCTGTGTTTTAATCATGAAATGTTAGAATTTCTTAGATGCTTTTTCTTTTTTTTTTTTTTTTTTTTTTTTGAGACGGAGTCTCGCGCTGTCACCCAGACTGGAGTGCAGTGGCCGGATCTCAGCTCACTGCAAGCTCCGCCTCCTGGGTTCACGCCATTCTCCTGCCTCAGCCTCCCGAGTAGCTGGGACTACAGGCGCCCGCCACCTCACCCGGCTAATTTTTTGTTATTTTTTAGTAGAGACGGGGTTTCACCGTGTTAACCAGCATGGTTTCGATCTGACCTCGTGATCCGCCCGTCTCAGCCTCCCAAAGTGCTGGGATTACAGGCTTGAGCCACCGCGCCCGGCCTAGATGCTTTTTCTGTGTCAGCTGGAATGACTGTGTTTTTCCCTTTGTTCTACTAATGCGGTATAAGACTTTAATCAATTTTCTTTTTTTTTTTTTTTTGAGATGGAGTCTCGCTCTGTCGCCCAGGCTGGAGTGCAGTGGCCGCATCTCAGCTCACTGCAAGCTCCGCCTCCCGGGTCTACGCCATTCTCCTGCCTCAGCCTCCCAAGTAGCTGGGACTACAGGCGCCCGCCACCTCACCCGGCTAGTTTTTTTTTGTATTTTTTAGTAGAGACGGGGTTTCACCGTATTAGCCAGGCTGGTCTCGATCTCCTGACCTTGTGATCCGCCCGTCTCGGCCTCCCAAAGTGCTGGGATTACAGGCTTGAGCCACCGCGCCCGGCCTAATCAATTTTCTTATATTAAACCATCCCCTGCATTCCTGGGGTAAATCCCTCCCATCCCCTCAGCTGCAGCACCTGATTAAAACCTTCTTCCTTGGCAATAATCATTGTCTCAGTGATTGGCTTTCTGTGAGGTGAGCAGCAGGCCCTAGATGGAATCCCTGGTGTTTTAGTAACACTAGGACGGCCAGTAGCCTCCAGACACTGGAGGAGTCGAGGAAGGATCCCCCTTCGAGACTTCAACACTTTGATTCCTGACTTTGAGCCTCCAGAACTGCGGGAGAGTAATTTCTGTTTTGACAGAGTTTCACTTCATCACCCAGGCTGGCGTGCAGTGGCACAATCTGGGCTCACTGCAACCTCTGCCTCCTGGGTTCAAGTGATTCTCGTGCCTCAGCCTCCTGAGTA